>NW_026728182.1:61309-313884 GCF_030684315.1 Stegostoma tigrinum | reverse complement strand
TATTGGGTGCTTCCTTGGAACAGAAGGCGAGGAGGGCCACAGAAACAGGTAACCTATGATTCTAGCTATAGGGATTGGAATCTGGTGGATTTTATTGACTATGTGACCCATGATTGGGATTGTTAACCTGGTCCAATCTGGGAACTCCACTGACAAATAAACAGAAAATTTGAAAACAGGGAATTTGGAGTCTTCACAATAAAAGAAAAACATATGGGAGATTTGGAGTTTCTTGGAGTTGACTCCAAGCTGGCTGCCCACAGCCAATGTACTGTGAGGGAAGTCCCTGCTGAATGGAGACATTGACTTTGAAGATTGACTGTGTGCTGCAACCAATACAATACCAGCTGCTACTGCCTGGGCCACCTGGTTCGGTGGCTGCTGCTGTTGACGGGGTCCCACCCAAGAACTGGTGCTGCTGCTGCTGCTGCCTGTGTCCCGCTGCCAGTCCAACGCTTCAGAGAATTTGGTAGCACCAGCCCCACCCAACACACTCCTGTTTTTTTTTATCACCAGGGATGGAAACAGAGGTCCAAAAAGGACAGAGGAGGAGAGATCCACTTCACCAACACCTTCTGCCCCAAAAGTAATCCTCTCTCCTTCCTGGACCTCTCTGTTTCCACCTCTGGCAACAACCTAGAAACTGATTTCAAGCCCATCGACTCCCATAACTACCTAAATTACACCTCCTTCCACCCACCTTCCTGCAAAAATGCCATCCCCTATTCCCAATTCCTCCGCCTCCACTGCATCTGCTCCAAGGATGAGGCATTCCACTCCCGTACATCTCAGATGTCCTCGTTTTTCAAGGACCGCAACATTCCCCACCCCAGTGGCCAAGAACGCCCTCCACTGTGTCTTCCTGCATTTCCACAACTCTTCCCTCACATCGCCTCCCCACAATAACAATCAAAACAGAATACCCCTCGTCCTCACATACAACCCCACTAACTTCTGGATCCAATGTATCATTCTCCAACACTTCTACCACCCGCAATCTGACCCCACCACCAAAGACATTTTTCCCTCCCCACCCTTATCTGCCTTCTGGAGGGACCACTCTCTCTGTGACTCCCTTGTCCGCTGCACAGTCCCCTCCATCCCCACCACACGTGGCACTTTTCACTGCAACCGCATGAAGTGCTCCACACGCCCCTATACCTCCCCTGCCCCAACACCATGGTAGGCCCCAAGAAGACTTTTGTCATCAAGCAGATGAGGAACAGCAAACAACTGCACCTTCCAGTAGCAAAACATTTCAGCTCTCCCTCCCATTCATCAGGCAACATGTCCATCCAGGGCCTCCTACAGTGCCACAACGATGCCACCCAAAGTCTGCAGGAACTGCAAGTCATATTCTGCTTGGGAACCCAGCAGCCTAATGGTATCAATGTGGACTTCACAAGTTTCAAAATCTCCCCTACCCATACCACATCCCAAAACCAGCCCAGGTCATCCCCACCTCTCTAATGTGCCCTTCCTCCCACCTCAATCCCCACCTACCTACTAACCTCATTCCACCCCCTTGACCTGTCCACCCATCCTGGGCTGACCTATCTCCTCCCTACCTCCCCACATATACTCACCTTTACTGGCTCCATCCCTGCCTCCTTGATCTGTATGTCTCCTGTCCACCGATCTTCTCCTCTATCCATCTTCTATCCGCCCCCCCTCCCTATTTATTTCAAAACCCCCATCCCCTCTCCCATTTCTGAAAAAAGGGTCTCAGTCAGCTCTACTCCTTGTTATCTTTGAAATTTGAAATTCCATTTCCGGATGTGAACAAAGCACTTCATACCAACAGAGCAGTGACGGAATGGTGCGTCCTCTGGATCAGAGACCGAAGGGCCCTCTACACATCAGCTGGATGTAAATGAGTCCATGTCACAGTGTTGTCAAGTAACAGTGTGCCATGTCATCCTCTGTCATGAGAACTGATAGGATGGTTATTTTTGCCATGTTGTTAATGGGAGATTGTAGATTTTCCTGCATTACATTCATCAATCCATTTGGAAGGATTAATGAGCTGGAAAGTACTTTACTGTCCCAATGATGTTGAAAGGTGCAATGTAAATGTGAGGATTTATTCCTTTCAAAATCTATATTTGTGGTTATTGGACTCTGTTGGTGTTTCCTTCCTCTTTGGAAATTTAGTGAACGCTTGTAAATGAGAGGAAAGAAAAAAAAATCGCTAGCAACACTATAATTCTTACTCCACATAATTGATAAGTGATTTGAATTCTTGTCATAGTGTTGGATATGCCCAAGTTGGATCCTTTCTTGTCTGCGGTATTCATTACTGATATAGACATTAATGTGGGAGTCATGATTGGGTAAATTGAAGATTACCCAAAATTGACCAGAGAGTTGATAATGGAGACGACAGTTTCAGGCTTCAACAAGAGAGCAATGATTTTGATGAGTGAGCCAAAAATTGGAATTGTAATTCAATTTGGAGAATTGCAATGTCATATATTTGAGGTGGGCAAACAAAAGAATATATGACACAGTACAAGGGAAGGTACTGGGCGAGGGAGGAGAAATGAGGGACATTGGGGTGAACGGCGATGTATCCCTGAATTTGGAAGGACAGTTAAATAAGGTGTTGAAGATGACATGTGGGATGTTTTCCTTAAGATTCAGATTTCAGGGTTCAAGTGTGATTGTTACAGTGCTGTGAAATTAAGACACAACAGTTTGCCAAGGAGCTGACATCGGAGCTGCAGACAGATATGAGCAGCATCGCTGGAAGAATAAAGGATAATTAAATGGCAGATGGCAAGACAGAGAAAAAAATCGTTTTGGTGAGCCTCATTGACACTTCCTTCTGTGAGCTAGTCCTGTTTCTTTGTTGATACAGGGGCCTGTGGAGGACAACGACTGGCAATATTGTGCAGGGATAGTTGCTAATTTCAGGTTTGAGAAATGATGTTATAGGTTCAAATATCTACTTGACTAATCTTTAGTTCTGCCAATGCCATGATTCACCTCGCAATGCCAATCTTTCCTGAGCTCAGTGTCTCATAAGAAGAAGTGTTTGTATTTCATATTAGTTGGAGAACAAGCAACCAACAAAAGGACATGTTGTTCACTGGAGGTTTTTTCTTTCTTCTTTCAGGTGACGAAGGGGTAGCGCTCAAAAAGCTATGATTTCAAATAAACCTGTGGGGCTATGAGCTGGTACTGTGTAACTTCTGGCTCTAAGGATTAGAAATAGATGCCTGAGGGCAAATCTGAAATAACTTCTCCAATAACCACACCCAGTGTTATTCCACTGAAGTTGTTTTGTGCCTCGAAAACATGAGTGGCTTCATATCCAACTGGACAGCATAGGCATGCTCGAGCAGCTGACAGAGGCAGTAACAGAGGCCGTCACTTTGATTCAGGAGACGATGGAAAAATGACGTAGTGTTCAGCTTCAGATTGTGAACATGTATCTGGAGCCATAGGAATAGCTGTAGATGCAGCAGCAAGCAGCGTGTGAGCATCAGACACAGCTTAGCACATGGGGGCATGATAGAGTCTGTCAGGCTAAAGGCACGAATCTGGCTAGAGAAGGGGAGATAAGGATTAGGGGTAATGCAGCATTTTCAACAACTCTCACTTTTCAAGAGTATTTAATTTGAAGAATCTGTCTGTTCCATGGGGCGCTCAATACACCCCGACAGGCCAGTAAAATGCACTCGAGCCCAAGATTGATATTTGGTGTTAAGCGTGCAAAAGCAATGCACCTGGGCAGTGATCATAGAATCAAACAATCATTCAGCTTGGAAAAGGCCCTTCAACCCATTGAGTCTGTATGTCAGAACAACTCTAAATCTACGTTGGACCCACTAGCCAGAATTACACCTGCAGCTTTCAATGCTATTATGTTTCCAGTGTTCATCCGAGAATATCTTTGGAATTTGGGAGCGTTCGTGCCTCAATTACATTTGCTGACATTGCATTCCAGGCCGGCACACACCCTCTCGTGAAAACAATTCATCAAATCCCTTCTAAACTTCCTGCCTTCCAGCTTAAAATGTGCCACCTTAATTATCGAACTTCACCGAAAAGGCTCAGTTACTTTCTCTTCACACGTACAACACCCTGATATATTATGCACTTTGATCAGATTACCTCCACACTCAAGCTCTTCTCTGAGGAAAATAACCTCAGCTTATTGAAACTCTGCTCATTGCCAAAACACTCCATATGAGGCACATGGAGGCATGATAGAGTCTGCAGGGTAAAGGCACGAATCTGGCTACAGAAGGGGAGATAAGGATTAGGTCTGGTGTAACTTATTTGAAACGCCTCCATTGCCCTTACATCCTTTGTGTAGTATGATGACCAGAACTGCAGACAGTACACCAACTGTGGCCAAACAGAAGTTCTGCACAGTTTCAAAATATCCTCCCTGCTTGTATCAAATGTGCTTTGACTGAGTAAGATAAGCACACTGTAAATCTTTTTGACAGCTCTCATAAATGGCCCTGTGACCTTCAGTACATTGTGAATCTTGCCAAGATCCTTCTTTTCTTCTGTTCTTCCCACCACTCACAACTTTTTCTTCTGATGTGTTACTTCTTCCAAAGTGCATTGCATCACGCTTCTCATGGTTCAATTCCATCCATCACTGATGTACCCATTGACCTCTTCATTTATGGCCTTCTGTCACTGTACCAATCTTTTGTTAAATCTGTCAACCCAGTCTACCTGCATATCATCTGAAAACGTATTAACGCTCTTTCAATGGTTATCCTCGTCCCATTGATGTCGTTATAAAATATCTTAGAATTCTCCATAATCCTTCGAGTGGTTTATGTCAGAGTCACAGAGTCATAAAGCATGGAAGCTTACCCTTCGGTCAAACCTGTCTGTGACGAATGTAATCCCCATATAAACTAGTCACACCTGCCTGTTGCTTATGGCCCATATTGCTTTGAACTTTACTATCAGTTATCTAAGGTTTTTGTTAATATATATATTTATTTTTCGAAGTGTCTTATTAATATTCTAACTGTGCCCAAATCCATCACTTCCTCAGGAAGCTCATTCCACAGGTGGACCATCCTCTATGTGAAATAACAAAAATCGCCGACGTGTCCAGTTTCATGTCTCTATTCTCACCTTAAAATTATGCCCCACTAGACTTGTTATGCCCCATCCTAGAGAAATGACACCTACCATTGATCCTATCTATACACCTCATGATTTTATAAACCTCCATAATGTCACCCCTGAACATCCTATGCTCCAGGGGAAAAGAAAAAAATGCTCTAGCCAATCCAGATTCTCTTCATAACTCAAAACTTTTATATCTGGCAACAACCTGGTAAATTTCTTACCAACCCTTTCCCTCTTCATAATATTGGTCCTAAACAGGGCGGACCGAACTGGACACTATCTTCCAGAAAAGGCCTTCCTAATGTCCTGTACAGCCTGTACATGACTTCCCATTTGCTCTTTTAAGTGGTTTCTTAAGTTTCCCTCTTACTTTTTAATATTACAATAAGGGCCTCCAATGATTTGCTTATTTTATACATGCTAAACTGTATAGGCTGTTATCTAATCCCGAAAATTTATAAACATGCAGGGTTCTCTCAGCTTGTTGTTGCTATATTGTATTCTAAACGGAACAGATATGATGACTTCAATTTTAACCTACCCCAAATTCTGCTGTAGATTTATTCAGAAGTAACTGTTATCCATCCACTTTAGCTGGATCCTAAGTTTCCTAATACGATATGTCTTCGCTCCAAAACCCTTTTGTTTTGCAGACCATCTTTTCACGTTTCCTGTATAGAAGTTAAAATGGGTATTATTGTGGTCTCTATAATTAAAATGATTCTACACTGTTAACTCAAACACTTGTCAGGCTTCATTCCCCAGAATTAGGGACAGGACGGCACCATCCCTTCTGGAACCTTCTACATTTTGTTTTTAAAAAGCCCTCACGTAGGTACTTCAAAAAAACCTACACTTTCTAAACACTTTGCCTATCGAAATTAATGGTAGGAGAAGTTTTATTCATCTAATATAATTACTTTATTGCTGGTTTTACGCACTCACTGAATTGTCTTCTTCATTTGTTCACTAACTGTTTTGAGTTCTGTACTACACTCCCAGCAGTGTGACTATCCCTTTTTGTAGTCATAGCATTTACATAAAGAGGCTTCATTTTAAGTCACTTCAAGACATCGCCGTTCATGTTTCAGCAACAGAAATCTTAATAAATCATGCAACACAACCTCACATTTTTTTCATGCTCCCCTGTCCTAATTGAAGACACTAGACCTATAGAGCTTAGGAATGTGTAGATTAGGTGCATTGGCCATGGGAAAATTTAGGGTTACAGGAATAGGGTAGTTGAGTGCATCTGCGTGGGATGCTGTTTGGAGGGTTGGTATGGATATGTTGGGTCAAATGGCTTGATTCTACACTGTAGAGTTTCAACGGATCTATGGATGTTCTCTGTGCCAGTCTTGTCCATTCATCAAACGTGCCTCAGAAATGATGTTAGCATCGCAAATCTGCCTGCCAATCCACGCTATCAACTCATCTGTCTTACTTACATTACTCATTGAATCAAAGTCGATGCTTTCTAACCTCAGCCTCCTCCCTTGGAAATCAAAAAGTTCATTTTCCTCTGCATGATTCCTTTGCTAAACTGTGCTGTTACATTTTTGTACTAACACTCCCACTGCCACCCCGCCACCCACCTCAGCTTAAACAATAAATTCGCCTCGCATCCAAGAAGCTTTATGAAAACTGTGGGCTGAGAATCAACAATGGCTTCAAGTCATAAAATGTTTGCAGCAGCAGATTTCTATTCCTAAATCAATGGATTAAATCACAATCAAACTGTCTTGTGCTAAAAAGAACTACCCTTAACATTCAAGAAAAGAATGGGAACTGCAGATGCTGGAGAATCCAAGATAATAAAATGTGAGGCTGGATGAACACAGCAGGCCCAGAAGCATCTCAGGAGCACAAAAGCTGACGTTTCGCGTCTAGACCCTTCATCATATCAACCAACACCTTTTGTGGGGTCAGATGAGCGTCGGCATTGGGAGCCTTAACCCAGCGTTCAGTTCATCCCGCAGCGCCAGTTCTGCTTACCAAAAGTGGCCCACTAGGCACTCGCATTCCACGCCTGGCTCCAAGCAAGCGAGTCGGGCTTTTTACCCATTTAAAGTCTTCTTATGAAGGGTCTAGGCCCGAAACGTCAGCTTTTGTGCTCCTGAGATGCTGCTGGGCCTGCTGTGTTCATCCAGCCTCACATCTTATTAAGTTAATTAACTGGTTGAGTGGAACATTCTTGTATCTGAACCTGCCAACTGTGTAATGCATAGAAGAGAGCAGAATGCATTTTACGCGCTGGCGGCTAATGAAAAGCACCATTTTTATTCCTCCTGTTTAAACTTCCATTGTACATCCTTGCCCCCTTCCGGTTACGCCAAGTGCATCCAAAACAACACTCATGGCGAGGATCTGGAGCCATAATTAGGCTTGAATTGGGAAATGTGGACCTTTCCTTCCCCTGCATGTCAGTACTAAAGCAAACAGTTTCCACCAAACTCAGATGGCTGATCGTGTTATATTTATTCTCTCCCATGCTACCTTGCAAATACGAAACATAAAACACCATTGAACTTAAACATATAACTTGTGGATTTGAACATTTGCTTACCATCAATGTACCACGCCCAATATATAGGTTTTTCAGCTACATGTGAGGTTATGAATATAAAACTGAGGAATAGAATTAAATGTGAAGCTTGCATGTTATTTGTACACTGTTTAAAATTTTACTTCCTAAATAGTCTATTTATACACAAGCACTTCATTATGGCAACTATTTGTTCAGCCATGTTCACTATTTATGCAGTTTAGCAATGAGATTAAAGAATAATTTAAATGCATCCTTTAACTCTCTTCTAAATTTAGTCTGTGTTCCTGCATAAATGCACGTATTTGTGCAAGAACTAAGAAGTTGTAGCATATATCCGCATTCTTGCAAGATGAATTTTGGGTCATTAGCATTGGAACCTATAGAGTAATTGCTGCCTGAAATTTGAACAAATAGAAAGTTTACAACATATGTCAACCACAATAACAGAAAACTGCCCGAGATAGCAAAGAGTAAAACAATGGATTTTCGGCGGCTCTCCATCTCTGAGTCACCCTGATTCTTGCCATTTCTTTCAGCACGAAGTCTCCGGCGGACTCTGCTGGCCAGCAGAATATGTCTAACAGTCAAAACATTGAGCAGTAAAATTAGTACGAAAGGTAGACAAGGGGTTAATATACGATCCAGCCAGTCATATACTCTCCATGCAATTGAAATGTAATTGCTTGCTTTTATACTGCAATACCAGGGTACTTTATCAATCATATACATTGGCTCATATATGAAATAGAAAGGAATGTTTTTTAAACAGCACATCATACAGACAACTGTTATCACCACAACTGCTGTTTTCTCTGTGCAGTATTTTGTTTTGAGTTCAGGGCAACATATGGCGAGGTAGCGATCAAAGGTGAAAGCAACAGTTAACCAAACAGAACTGTCCCTGGATGCACAGCTGAAAACAATAATGACACTACATCCTGGTGTTGTAGAAAGGAAATTAGCAGGAAAATAAATTACACGAAGCCGACTTAATATCACAGCAGCGATAATAACGAGAAAATCAGTCACGGCCATCGAGATGAGATACTGCGTAATGCACTTGGACAGACCACACCTTCCACGGGAGAGGATCACAATTGTCGCCAAATTAGCTGCAAGAAAAGTACAGAGAAAGAGGTTGAAATATTGATCAATCTTCAAGTCTACTTCCTAATGACTTTCAAATTGACATTTTATGCATGACTAGTGCTAAGAGCTACATCAAATGCTGCTGAAGAAATGGCGCTGGATCTGAAATTTTAACTTTACTTTCTCTCCACGATGTTGGCACACCTGCTGAGTATTTTCCAGAAATTTATGATTTTATTTCTGCCTTCCAATATTTTATGACTTTTGAATCAATATATTACTGTTTATATGTTACAACATATATTTCTGTATCATATAGATGAAATGCTAGTAAAGCTATAATGCATGGAAAATACAATCGCATTCAACATTTCTATCACTTAATCACAGAGGACACTGTTGATGTTCTTTTACATTGCTGCCTAACTTCATGAACATTCAAACATTGTCCATTCTCTGTCTGACCTCTGTGCCATTTTAATCAAAGAAATCATGCATTTTTCAGCTGTAATCACGTACACCTACAGCTTTTACATTGCATTTCTGCACACTAAAAATACATTTTCCATCCTCAGACATTTGTTTAACCTGTCTATTGGAACTTAAAAATGTTCTCGAGTCTGCTTCCAAGGCTTTAAGGCTTTCAAGTTTAATCAACACTCATTTGGACTGACATGGGCCTGAATGGCATTTCAGCTTCCTACCTGCTAAATTAAGCATTATTTGCAGTAAGGAGTGGTCTTACTCCTGTTTTAGAACATTTCCTTAAAGAAACACTTCCTTAACTCCCTCGACAGTGCAGATGTTATTTCACCTTGAAATAATATCAACTGAACTGCATTAAAGCCTTCAATGAGATAGAAAAAGAAACACAATTATAAAGGTAGAAATAATAATTGTGAGCTGAATATGTTAGTGTGTAAGCATAATGGACAATGACAATGAGAAGTGAACATGTGTTGAAATGTGTAGAATCAAGGTATTGAGAAAGCATGACATAGCAATAATTTCACAATCATCTGAAATAGTCAGCAAATAATTAAAAGTTGCCATGAGGGAAATATTGATTCACATCAAACTTGGCTTCTGAGTAATACTGCCTGGCTTCAGTTCATTACCATTGCTGTAGCTCATAATTATTTCTATCTATCAACATTTCTGGATCCGAATTCTTGACATGCCTCACTAAAACATTGCAGATCAAATCACTACAAATTGTTTGAAGTGTTGAAGTAGACTGCTCAATAATTCTATTACTACTTCTAATGAAAATTAATTTTAGACATTAAGTGAATGAATAATACCAAGGTGCATAAATCCTCAGTGCCTGATATATCAATCCTGGAACACTGAGTGTGTCAAGGGAAGACATTTCTGACGCCTCAACAGAAATATTTCTAATTTGTTTAGCTACAATTTATTGGAAGACTGGACAATAGCCAGTGTTGTTCCTTTGGTCAAGAAGGTCAAAATGGATAATTCTAGAAATTATTGGCTGGTGAGCCTGGCATCATCTGCGGGGAAATTATTGGAGAAGATTCTTAGGGACACTGTTTTCTTGCATTTTGAAAAGAATATTCAATATAGAACATTTAATTTTGAAATACTGTTCATACTACCTGATGCATGTGCTCACTCTGCTATCTTGATAGCAGTCTGCATCCCATCCCACGCAGAAGTGAAAATTGCACTTGACAAAGCATACCACGCTATGAGCAGTCTTGCGACAAAACACCTTGAGGCTTTGTTTGTGACGACTAGTGACTTCACCAGTCCAACGTCAAGAACGTGCAAGAAAAACACCACCAACACATCTCTTGTCCCAACAGAAGTCCAAGGATTCTTGAGCATTGCTACACAAGCAGCAAAGTTGTCAATCGCTCCAACCCTCATCTTTATTTTGGAAAGTTAGACCACTTCACTGCGCTGTCCTTCTGGTTTGCAAACAGATATTGAAACGTGTAGACACATTTCAAAAAAGGTAATGCATCATTGGCGTGAGGAAACAGAAGGGCGTCTATGGGACTGCTTAGGGTTTGTGGACTGATCCATATTCAAAATCTCATCAGCCAACCTAAATGAGTACGCCACTATCATTATAGATTTCATTAATATGTGTGTAAATGACTTCCTGCTGAAGAAATTAATCCGAACATTCCCCAACTGGAAACTCTCGATCAAACAGGTCTGAAACATTCAAGTCAGGGGTCATGACCTATGGAGTAAATGCAGGAACAACATTTTCAAGGCCATGAGGAAAGTTAATAGGTAATACCAAACTAACTTGGAAACCCAGACTAACCACTGTAGTTTAGCATGAAAAGTAACCATCTTCTCTGAGGATGAATCGTTAAGTAAGCAAAGCCTTGTTATGGCTTTTTCTCGTAGAGATTACCTAGAACGCCGAAAGCTGCAAGAAGAGAATAATAAATGGCAAATGCTGGTCCATTTCCTGGTGCATGCATTTTCTGTGAAAATAATGTAGTGGTGCACAGTGCTGTCCCAAAAGCAGCACCGTGCTATGTACTTTTATATCTAGTCTTCAGCTCCTGGGGGCCAATTAGCCTTCAACATTGTCAGAATTAGTGACAGTATTCTGAACAAACAAATTAGTGCATTCACGTTCACGCTTATGTTAATTGATGGATTAGACATACTAAAAATTAACAATTATATTTGGATCAAATAAAGCAGTTGAAATAATGAAGTATTATTTTCCAGGCTAATAGAACCTATTGAAATAACTAGACACTTTTTTGAGGTACAAGTAAAAGAAAGTTTCTTATTTAGGAGCATGTCGATGATGCTTTATGATCTTCAAGTGGCATTTGATAAAGCAGCACTACAAAATAATAAAGCAAACGTCAAAAAATAAATTTACAGACACAGTAGGGGTACGATACTGGTTAATGGGGCAGGTCATCTGTACGATCGATGACATGCAGATTTGCTTTCTTTATCTTCGTCTTTACTTCAGATGGGAGGGTAAATAATGCTTGTATCCAATATCTTTGTTAATAAGATACCGTGCATCTGGTAAGATCCCGGAAATGAATTTGTTTCTGAACTCATGTCTTATCCAGTCAGTATATTATGTAGGAAACCCATGGACCATGTGCAGCATGATACAATGTGAGGCTGGATGAACACAGCAGGCCAAGCAGCATCTCAGGAGCACAAAAGCTGACGTTTCGGGCCTAGACCCTTCATCAGAGTTCATCTGCAGTTCCCATTATCTCTGAGACCATTTGCAGCAGATTACATTGTCTCTCAGGCGAATCTGCATATACCCTGAGACCTTTTGCAATGAATAAGGAATTAATAACTTCTTGTCACTTCACATTCAGATTATTAGAGCTGAAAACTCAGTGTTAGAGATAACACTTACAGTATTTTGACGAGGCATAAGCCTTTCGAGTTCGGTCTAGCGATTTTTGCTGCCTGGCAGATGGAGTTTGCTCGCTTTATTTTATCAATCTCGCTGGTATAATTGGTTTTCCTTCCTTCATGTCCAGTATCATCCTCGATTTTAAGCTCCCCTATCCAGCATTAATTCGTCACTGACTGGAAATCTCGCATTTACTGGAATTCCTGAACTTGTGCTCTTACCAGACAAATGCTGTCGGTATGGAGCTATCCTGAACCATCTCTAGCTTTCTGTCCAGTAAAGGTAGCCAGAGTTAAGGGGAAAAGAAGGTAATGCACAATTACATGACAGAACGAAAAATCAAAGGGTGAATAATACAGAAAACTGAAGTGGAAGTATTAGATATCTGTGCGAATCTGGTACACGTGATGGCAGAATGCACTCCTGATATGCAGCCATTTTATTGGCAAATAGCTAAATGATGTTTTCTAAAATTCTATATTAAACCAGGGGAAATCTGTCTCGTGGAAACAAAACGTGAGTTGATGGCTGCACAATTTAACATGCTCAAGATGTTAATTGATCGCTCCATTATGGCCTGCTTCTGGATTGTACTGGTTGTCAACTTCACCTCAAAACGGTAAAGTTCCTTGATTAAAAGCTCTCAGTATGGTTAATAAAGTTCAGGTATCACCTTCCGTGGCACGACAGCTTTGCTGATCACAGAGGGTGACTGAATAAGTGCATTGGCGTTTCTCTATATGTGCTTTATCTATTGTACACAACTCATTGCATTGGAGGTAAGAGAGAAAACTAGCTGATTGCAATTGAAAGTTCACTCCCTCCCGACCTCTTCAACGACCTCCCAAAATTGAGTGAAATTTTCGGAATTTAAATTGAGGCATTCTTTTTTCTAAATCATGATGGTGCTCTTCATCCTAATTACGCTGAGATAAAACAAATTGCTCATATTTCGTAAGGTCAAAGATGACTACTATCATTTATCATTAATTTTCATACCAACCTTTTCTGGTCTTAACGGGCGGGGAGGCACTGAAACACTATCGCATTGAAATGTGAATTTAAACTGCCTGATTTACATTTGTGCTCAATGTTAATTCAAGATGATATCTAACAGAATGATTATATTTAAAGAAGGCATTAAATTGCAGCTAAACTTACGGTCATGTGAAAATGTTAACAGAAATAGAAGTAGCCTCCTAAAGTGGAATTTAATTGCAATCTCATATGCCAGATACATCTTTTTCAGCTGTGCTGATTACATCTGCCGAAAACTACGTAGATGGATCAAAAAAACTGAAAGTACAGAGTCGCTTGACTGTTAAACATTCGAAGGACATCCAATGTGTGGCTTCTTGTGAAGTGTTTTTACACTGTAGAATTGTAATCTTCTGCGTGGGGTTAACGTAGCGGATTTCAGATCCAATGTGAATACCGGACGCATTTCCCAGATTGTTCAAACAAAATTACAGAATCATTGCCATTTGGTGACCATTCGATCCCATGATTTTATGGACGTGCAGTTTTAACATACGAATCCCACAGAATTACCTTTATCCTTCTCCTTGCAGAGTGTGCTCATCTTGTCTCTTCTTGCTTTTCCTCTTGGATAACACACCAGGCACTTCAGTGGATTGGAATGGAGCTGCTGAGACTCCCAGGTAACCCAATAGGAATTCTTTTGAATTCTTGAACAATCGCTTTTCATACAACGCTGTGACATGGAGGAAAAATTGCCCAGCTAATTTCCCTGGTACGTCATCATTGTAACGGGTTTTTTTGTACCAGTTGAAAGGAAAGACGACTGGACACTTCAAAACTCTGGATTTAAGAAAAAAACACCTGACTGGGACCTGAGATCTGGAATCTGAATCACGTGATAAGCAAGCAATAATTCAATTCACTCCTCGAAGTTGCAACACTCTCGTTCTTTCCATCAAGGTGAAACGCCAATCCCACTCAATCCTGAGAGCCCGCATTTAATTTTGAAGCGAAAGAAATTACTGGATTGCCGAAATCAAATTACTCATCTAGTTAGAAATCACTGATCTTGGACCGAAAACTCCACAGGTTCACAACGTGTTGAGTGAAGCATTATCTCCTCATCTCAGTATTAAATGACAAAAAAAGTGAAGAGTATGTGACCATGATTCTTGATGACCTGAGCAGGGTGAACAGTAGATAAATCGGCAACTGTCTCTTAAAGTGAAAGTTTCAAAAAAGATCTAAAGTAGTCAGGAGAACTTTAGATGCAAGGATTATGAACACCTCTGGCTCCGTCAATATTTACCGTCCATCACACAGCAGACTGGAGAAGGTACAGAGCTTAATTATTAAATCAATGCTGTCCTTGGGATTTACTGAACTAACAGTGTAGTGAGAGATATAGTTTCAGGATTGTGCTTCAGTGACAGTGGCGAAGTAACGATGATAACATAGAACATACATCATTACAGCACAGCACAGGCCCTTCAGCCCTCGATGTTGTGCCGGCCTATCATACCGATCTCAAGCCCATCTAACCTACATTATTCCATGTACGTCCATATGCTTATCCAATGACGACTTAAATGTACCTAAAGTTGGCGAATCTACGACCGTTGCAGGCAAAGTGTTCCATTCCCTTACTACTCTCTGAGTAAAGAAATCGCCACTGACATCTGTCCTATACCTTTCTCCCCTCAATTTAAAGCTATGCCCCCTCATGCTCGCCGTCACCATCCGAGGAAAAAGGCTCTCCCATTCCACCCTATCTAACCCTCTGATTATTCTATATGTTTCAATTAAGTCACCTCTCAAACTTCTTCTCTATAATGAAAACAGCCTCAAGTCCCTCAGCCTTTCGTCGTAAGACCTTCCCTCCATACCAGGCAACATCCTAGTAAATCTCCTCTGCACCCTTTCCAAAGCATCCACATCCTTCTTACAATGCGGTGTCCAGAACTGTACACAATACTCCAAGTGCGGCCGCACCAGAGTTTTGTACAGCTTCACCATAACCTCTTGGTTCCGGAACTCGATCCCTCTATTAATAAAAGCTAAAACACTGTATGCCTTCTTAACAGCCCTATCAACCTGGGTGGCAACTTTCAAGGATCTGTATAAATTTCCAAGTTAACCATGTGTATGATGTCACTGGACAGTTGCAAGTGATGGAATTTACACGGATCAGTTATCCTGTTCTTTTAATTGACAGAGGCCATGGGTTGGGGAGGTGGTATCGACACAGCCTTTGGGAGTTGTCGAAGTTCATCATGCAGATAATACACACTGCCACCACATTCAGAGATTGAAGTTGAAAGTTGTAAATGGAGTGTCAATCAAATCGGTTGCATTGGTTTGGAGAACTTTGTTCCATTCTGATCACCAGACAGCATGGAGGCTGCAGTGGCACTCGAGGGCATCCAGAGTAGAATGACCAGGATATGAGAGGTAATGGAGAACTGCAGATGCTGCAGAATCTGAGATATCAAAGTGTGGAGCTGGAAAAACACAGCAGGCCAAGCAGCATCTTAGGAGCACAAAACCTGGCGTTTTGGGCTTCGACCCTTCGGCACAAAAGAGGGATTGGGAGAAGATTTTGAATTAAATAGGGACAGACGGAGAGGCGGATCGAAGATGGATAGAGGAGAAGATAGGTGGAGAGGAGACAGACAAGTTCAAGAGGCAGAGATGGAGCCAGTAGAGGCAAATGTAAGTGGGGTGGTAGTAAGGAGATAGGCCAGTCCAGGGAGCATGTACAGGTGAAGGGGGTGGGATGAGGTTAGTAGGTAGGGAATTGTGGTGCGGCTTGAGATGGGAGGAGGGGATAGGTGAGAGGAAGAACAGGTCAGGGAGGCGAGGACGAGCTGGGCTGGTTTTGGGATGCAGTGGGGGGAGGGGAGATTTTGAAGCTGGTGAAGACCACGTTGATACCATTGGGCTGCAGGGTTCCCAAGCGGAATATGAGTTGCTGTTCCTGCAATCTTCGCGTGGCATCATTGTGGTACTGCGGGAGGCCCAGGATGGACATGTCGTCTCAGGATTGGGAAGGGGAGTTGAAATGTTTCACAACTGGGAGGTGCAGTTGTTTACAACAGAGGGTGATAGAAAGTTCCTTTTCGGACTGAAGGCCTGTGACCAGTGGTGTACTACAAGGATTAATGCTGGGTCCACTGCTTTCTGTCATTTATGTAAATGGTTTGGATGTGAACACAGGAAGTATGGATAGTAGAACTGTGGACGACACCGAAATTGGAGGTGTAGTGGACAGCGAAGAAGGTTACCTGAGAGTACAACAGGACATTGATCAGCTGGGCCAGTGGGCCAAGGAGTGGCAAATGGAGTTTAGTTTAGATAAAGGTGAGGGTCTGCATTTTGGAAAGTCAAATTACAGCAGGGCTTATAAACTTAGCAGTAAGATCCTGGGGAGTGTTGCAGAACAAAGAGACATTGGGGTGCAGGTGCATTGTTCTTTGAAAGTGCAGTCGCAGGTAGATGGGATAGTGAAGAGGGTGATTGGTGTGCTTGCCTTTATTGCTCAGTGCATTGAGCATAGGAGTTGGAAGGTCACGTTGTAGCTGTACAGAACATTGGTTAGCCTGCTTTTGGAATACTGCATCCAATTCTGGTCTCTCTGCCATAAGAAAGATGTGAAACTTGACACGATTCATATACCTGTCATTGCGAGGATTCATTACAAGGATGTTGCCAGGTTTGGAGGGTTTCAGCTATCAGGAGGGGCTAGGGCTATTTTCCATGGAATGTCAAAGACTGAGGGGAGAGATTTTTAAAAATCATGATAGACATGGGGAGGGTGAATAGCCAAGGTTCTTTTTCCCAGGGGAGGGCAGTTGAAAACTACAGCACATAGGTTTAAGGTGAGAGGAGAAAGATTTGAAAAAGACCTAAGGGGTAATGTTTTCACGCAGAGGGTGTTGCATGTATCGAACAAGCTGCCAGAAGAAGTGGTGCAAGTGGGTACAATGACAGTTAAAAGGAATGTGGATGGGTATATAAATAGGAAGATTTAGAGGCATATGGGCCAAATGCTGACAAATCGGACTCGATCAGTTCAGGATATTTGGTTGGCATGGACAGTTGGACCAAACGCTCTGTTTCGGTGCTGTACAGCTCAATGACTCCATGTGTACCAGAGACCAAAGTCCTCCTCACCTCAGGCTTAGGCTGAGGAGTAGGACCTGTCCACTCTGTCCATTTCTTTTCTGCTTCTTCCCTCCTTTTTTTGCTTCTTTCTTCTCAGTAATGTCCTGAATGTCATGCTTCAGTGTGGGTCCGGCAAGGTGGTCTGTTGGCTGACATGCCCTCAGCATGGACTTCTGGCCTTGAGGTGATTCCACAGCAGTCTCCCGGCCTCGAGAGGCTCAACGTGAAGCCTGGCATGGTCGGGTGTCAAAACTCAAACTGGAAGCTCGGTGCCAGCGTGAACTGGGTTAAAATGACTGACATTCTGAACATTACATTTATATTTTAAAATTTATTCGTATGATCTATCATGGTGATTTTTAAAAAAAATTTACTGTTCTCACTTATTCCTCTGATCTATAATCCTGGAACTTTTCTTTCTTTATTTTTCTAATTGTCTTCCTGACCAAGAATTTTTTTGTACTTAAGAATCTTAACCTGGGTACCTCTGTACCTAAAATGGCCCAGTACGTGGCATTTGAGTATATAGGACAATAAAGCTACTTCTCAGATTCAATTCTAACATGGCACCTTATATTTGGGGACTACGCCCTCTGGTCATATAGTCTCCCATGAAGGGAATATCCTTTCAACATTCACCCTGTCAAGCCTCTGAAGAATCCTGTGCAATTCAACAAAATCACATCCTCGTTTTTTTTTAAATTCCAGACAGTAGTGTCCCAATCTGTTTAGCCTTTGCTCATAAGGCCATCCCAACACATTGGAGATCATCTAGTGAACCTTCTTTGTGCTGCCTCCAGTAAAATGATATCCTTTGAATAAGAGAGGAAAAACTGCTGACATAGTCCAAATGTGTCCCACCAGCACACCTCCCTCGTCTGACATTCCAACCCCTTAAAGTAAGGGCCAATATTCGATTCGTCTTCATGTTTACCTGCTGCATCTGTGTGCTAGCTTCCTGTGTTTTGTGCACAAGGAACTCAATTACCTTTGTTGTAGATTTCTGTTTTTTTTTCATTTGAATAAAACAACTCCTTTATTCGTCTTTCCAAATACACCAAATTTGCATTTTCCCACATTATACTCCATTTGCTTTTCGTCTACTCAGATAACAATATTTCATTGTGAACTGTTCGTATCTCTCTCACAACCCACCTTTCTACTTATTTTTATGTTTTCTGCAAATTCGGCCCAGGTACTTACACTTCATTGCTCCAAGTTATTTATATTTGTTGTAAACAGTTGCCGTCCCAGTACTGATCCCTGTGAAACTCCACTGGTCACAGGTCACCAAGTTGAAAAAGAACCTCGAATCCCTGCTCACTGCTTCCTGGCTGTTAGCCAATGCTCCAGCCATGTCAACTTATCACCTCCAACACCATGGTTTTTATTGTAAGGCTGAACCTTTTGTGAGGGACCTTGTTGAACGCCTGCTCGAAGTCAAAATACAACAGATGTACTGGTTCCTCCCTAAGTGCTCGGTTCAGCATTCTTCAAAAAACTAATAGTAAGACATGATTTCTCTTTCATGGAGTCATGATGACTCTGTTTAATTAGATTATTGCTTTCCAAATGCACTGTTATTATTTCCTTAATGATTGATCCCAACGCCTTTTCAACATTACATGTTTGGCCTAAAGTTACCTGCCTTTTGCCTTCCTCTCTTTTTGAATAGGGGTGTCACATTGGCAGTTCTCCAGATACTTCCCCAGAATCCAAAGATGAGGAAAACTACAACAGTACACCCACTATTCCTGAAGCTAATTCATTTATCTGTCCCACCAATGCTTGTGCCAGCACGAGTTGCCCCACAGCGCTGATGTGACAGTCACTGAAAACACCATTATTCAACAGTCTTGCACAGAAACTCTTTGAAAGTGCATCAAGGCCAATGTGGCCTTTGCACTGAAGCTTGCATTTTACAAATGGCATGCGGTCAGTGATGTAAGTGAGTAGATGGATGTCAGAGGCCATTTTTAATGGAGGCACCTTTCCCACATATTGCAAACAAACTGTTCCAATCCTGGCAGAGCCATTATTTGTTCGACCAGTTTCTCCATCAGCTGCCCCCCGCCCCCCAATAGAGATTTCCTGTGTGGTGCCAATGTACCTGCCTTGCTCTCTAGGATTATGACTGTCAATTGCCCCAGATATATGGTTCGTGGAGGTGAGCTCTCAACAGAAATTGCTGATAGGAGGTTATATTTAGTGAAGCAGTGCTAATTAGATATGAACTATACTCCCTCAGCCCAGAATTTGTCTTCTACTTCAAAAGAATGAAACAAAAGATTGCAATTTAAGTTTTTTTTTAATTTAAAACAAATGTACGAACATTGAAAACATTTACTGAACACTATTTTTAGAAACGAAACTTAGATAAAGAACTGAGATGATTTCCTCTTCTACCTGTGGCTGGTATTGTTGGCATAGCCTCGATGTTGAACCATTTTAGTTTTAAAGTGGTTATGTGTAAATGTCGAATTAGTGAATCCTATATCGAGCACCAAGCGATTTACAGAAGGAGAAGGCAATAAAATACATCCTTTCAAAAATCAGGGCGGTGAGCTCCTTAAAGCCCTTCCTCACCAGACCTCATTGATTCACATTGGGAAGGAGGCTTGAACATTGCCTGTGGAAGAAAGGAATGCCAGAAATGTTAAAGTGTTTGTTGTTCCTGGCGTTAATTTATACATAGTGCAAATGTGAATTTGATAGAGACTCAAATACTGTTGAAAATTCCTGATATTTTGCTACTTTGAATGGATTATTGTTTTGGATCCATTTGAAAAGTGAATATACATAACCAACGTCCTGCACGTGAGATGTGATTGCATGAAGATGAAAAGGTCAATGAATGAGTGTCAGATTAGGCTGTTAACCAATGAGACCCACTTGAAACAATGACAGGTCTGAGTAATGGAACATGAGCAGATAAACTAGGAACAACAAGTGTCTTAGAGTATTCATGTCTGAGGTGATCTGGTCCCCTGTGCATCTTTTAAATACCTGTTATCCCCAAAATGGTTCGCACTTTACAAATATATATTCTCTTACACACGCACGCACATCTCACAATATAACCATTCAAAATAAATTCATTATAAAGCTGAGCATTAATTAAAGTCTCAAACAAGTACAATACCACTAGCAATAAGAAACAGTGCTGCTATTTCTTGCAGTTGCAGTGAGTTAAAAACATATCAATGGTCTTTTAATCCAGAATTAGTTAAAACCACTGGAAACAAAAGGTTGGCTGGAGACTTTAAAGGCCGAGCCAAACAGTCCAGCTGAAGTACTCATCATCCTACCTAATGGTCTGGATAAATGGTTAGTTTGTTAGTTTTTTTTCCCTGAGATGGCATGCACTTTACTGATATATCCTCTCATACACACACTCTCTCACTCTTACACTCTGACAGTTTCATTCAGTCTCACACTTACACACACAGTCTCACTCAGCCTGTTATAGTCACTCACACACACTCAGTCAGTCTGACTCACACTTCACGCAGCCTCACTCACACTCAGTTTCACTCACAAATAATCGACTTATTCACACACGTGGACTGACTCACTTCCCACACACTCTCACACAGTCTCATTCACACTCAGTCTCACACAGTCTCAGAAGCACAATCTCACACACTCTCACTCATACAGTGTCACGGTGACTTTGCAGTTTCACTCTCAGAACTAAACGCACACACATCAGTCTCATACGTAGCCTCAATGACTTTTTCACTCACACACATGGTCTCGGTCTCACACATACAGTCCCATACTGGCTTTGCACAGTCTCATTCTCACTTCATACAGTCTCACACACGTAGTTTGACTCACTCCCACACAGACACTGACATTGTGTCACAAGCACAAACTCAGGGTTAAACACACACATGCTCAATCTTGACTCTCTCACACCAACTCAGTCTCACTCACACAGGCTGTCTCTGACACTCTTAGTCAGTCTCACTTTGAGTGCGCAGTCTCACTCGAACACAGTCTCACTCTCTCAAAGTCCCACCCACACACAGGCCCACCCACACACAGTCCCACCCACACACAGCCCCACTCAGACTCTCTCACTCACACACACATTCTTAGTCACACACATGGTCTCACTCTCACAAATGCATGGTCTCATTCACATACAAATCCCGACTCTCTCTCTCTCTCTCTCTCAATCTAACTCTGACTCTCTCTCTCACAGTCTCACTCACACATATGGTCTCACTCACGCACATGCTTTCACTCACAGTCTCACTGACTTCATAGAGTCCCACTCTCTCACACCCACTCACACAGAAACTCTCAGTATTGCTCACACACAGTCTCATACTCACTGTCATTCAGTCTGACTCACACACATGGTCTTACTCTAACTTCACACAGTCTCACTCTTACACATCAGCTCACTCTGACTCTCACTCACACGGTCTCATTAATGCATACCGTCCCACTCTGACTTCCCACAGTCTCACACACTCACACACACAGTTTCACTCACTCTCACTGACTTGGCACTCACTCACACACATGGTCTGACTCGTACTCTCACAATCTCACTCACGTAATCTCACTCTCACACACTTGGTTTCACTACGTAGCCCGTATAATAATTTTATATTAAATTTCTGTAAAACTGAACATTAAGTAAAAACAGTTAAAGTCTCAAACAAGTGCAGTATCACCTGCAGTAATAAACAACTCTATTATTTCTTGTAGTTGCCCTTTGTTGAAGGCATGTCAATGGCATTCTCTCCAAATTAGCTTAAATCACTGGAGAAATAAAAATATTGAAGGCAGGAATGGAGTACTGAAGAGTTTAAAGGCCAAACCAAACACTTCAGTTGAAGTATTCATCATCCTGCCATTGGCTGAACAAATGGCTGGTTTGCTTTGTAACCAAACAACCATTGAGGAACCAAGGAAAATTCAATCACAATTGGTCAACAAGTTTGATACATAAAAGATTCTTTTTCTCATCCAACCGATTGATACATGACTGTGATGTTCATAGAAGACAGGTAGCAAGGTTCAATTCTCCAGCCCTCCAGAAAAAATAGCTGATGTGCAAGATGTTTGAAAAGGACAAACAAGCACTGGACTCAAAAGTTAATGTTAAGCAATTGTCTGAAGTCAAGTCACTCTATCCAAATTGTCCAATAATTTAAAGTAGAAAACTGCCAAAGTAATTTATTCATATATTGCAGGGTTTTTGATACTGAGCAGAGATTTTAGATCCAACAGAGCCCCATGAAACATTATGTTTCTTACAGCTAAAACTTGCATAGACATGAAGATCTGCTTTCAGTGAATCTCAGGATGAAGTCATGATTCACTTTCTTGTTCATTGCGTAATACAGGATGGCATCGGCCGGAAGTATGAGCACTGAAAAAGCAGAGGGAAAGCATATTATTATTCACACATGTTTTCATCATATTGATTGTGCACAGGTCCAACTGCTTCCTGGATATGGAAATATCAATGGCTGGGAGGAACAGAACAAATGTACTGCAAGGATTCAGAATATATTACAAAACACAAGAGAAAATCTTGGAGTTATACCATCCTTAGGTAAACTCAATAACTGAAAACCATTATATATGAGACCCATTCTAAGGATGAGCATTGTTGGCCAAGACTAAAATCCATTTCAAACGCCTCGCTCTCCGATGGCACAGGCCTTCTTCATGACAGTTTGTACAATTGACTGGCTTTATTAGGCCACATATGAGGCTATGAAGAGTCGGCCAAGCATACAGTAGCCCAGGTAAAGATGTCAGATTTTCCTCTCTTTAGAACAATGCAAAACCCCAATTGATTCACGAATGACCCAGCAGCTACAAGGTCACTTCTGCTGATACCAGCAACAAACACAAAAAAGTGCAGTGTGATCAATGCGAAAACACTGAGAAAAGCTATCCTCTCCTTCAGCATTGTGTTGGAATCTTGAAACTAACACCACTGAGGGCACCTAAATCAAACACGAGTTAGTGATCCAGTGTATGGCCATTTTCTGAGGGCAATGATGGATGCAGAATAAATACCAGCTTTGTCAGTGAGACTTGCATCCAGGGGATTGATTTTTCTTTTCTGTGAAAACTGACAGGGATCGCATGCTGCAAAGGCATTGGGACCTTTCATTTTCATAAGGCATTCTGCTTCACACAGCCTGGATGGCACGTTTTAAACCACAGCAGAATTAAACCCATGAGTCCTCGTTTCTACTTTTCACCAGGAAATGGAGTCGGGGGAGGGTTGCGACAGATTAGCAACTTGACAGCAGGGACCCCATCCATGTTTCTGGTCTCTCAGCCACGGGCCAAAAAGAGGGGAAGAACAGATTAATTTCAGCAACAGGAAACATTTATTTTGGAATAACCAGTTAAAATAAGAATGAACAAAGCAATGTGAATACTGCCACAACCAAATCCTGATGTACATCCTTCACTCAATATGGCTTTAAGGAGCTTTACAAAGGACCTACTGGACTCCAAACACTAACCCTGACTTCTCTCTACATGTGCTGCCACTGCTGCTGTGCTTTTCCAGCAGTTTCTGATTTCCAGCATTTGCGGTTCTTTGTTCTGATTTGGCTTTAGGGCAATCTGATGAAATAATTTGCTTTTATTAGGTGCAGATATTAGTTGTTTACTGGCTTTACATTCCTCAGAGTTGAATCCTGCTGAACATGGTTGGATATGTTCAATGATACAAATTTAGCTTTCTTCAGCTTTTTGGTGAAATCAAAAGAAAATATCAATTCCCTTGCAGTGGTTATGCTGTTCAGAAATAGATTTAACTTAAATTGAAGCAATTTCCACTGCTCACCTTTATTTGGTTCAATGATCTGTGCGAGAGCAAATTGCTGAGGATGCTCGGGTTCAAATTTGAGCGCGGTCATGGCTTTGTTGAGAACTTCAGATACACGATCTTGATTAGTCACCTAATTAAAATAACATTCACTTTTCATTAATGCATTATACACACACACACACACCAAATGAAATATGTAAAGCCTTAATTTCCAAAGGGCTTATAAATATAGCTGCTTTCACCCAGAAAACTAATTGGGACATTACACTGAAAGCTGTAAAAGTTACATTAATAAAATAATATCTGGTAGGACTGTTATTGTAAAATCTGCATTCGATGCTCCATAACACAGTTACTGTGAACAGTAAAGGTTGGAATTTGAATGGAAACAGAGCCCAGTGTTCAAGTTTACCTATACACACAGTTTGAAACAAGTAACTAGTGATGAAATTCATAATTTAAATAATCCACTTCCATCCCCTCCCACCCAAAACCCCCATACCATTTGAGATAATGGGAATTGCAGATGTTGGAGAGTCCAAGATAACAAAGTGTGGAGCTGGATGAACACAGCAGGCCAAGCCGCATCTCAGGAGCACAAAAGCTGATGTTTCGGGCACAGACCCTTCAACAGAAAAGCTTTGTTTCAAGGCTG
This sequence comes from Stegostoma tigrinum, assembly GCF_030684315.1. NCBI lineage: Eukaryota > Metazoa > Chordata > Chondrichthyes > Orectolobiformes > Stegostomatidae > Stegostoma > Stegostoma tigrinum. The sequence goes on along the minus strand of NW_026728182.1, from coordinate 289,130 downwards.
AAGAGATTACAAGAGAGTTGCAGTGGGAAAGAGATCCACTGAGGTTTGTCCGGAGGGAGGAGGGTAACTTCTTCAGGTTAGGCATCCCTGGAAGAGGCTTCCAATGAGGTTAAAATTGTATCAGAGATAATGGGAATTGCAGATGCTGGAGAATCCAAGATAACAAAGTGTGGAGCTGGATGAACACAGCAGGTCAAGAAGCATCTTTGGTGCACAAAAGCTGATGTTTCAGGCCTAGACCCTTCATCAGAAAAGGGTCTAGGCCTGAAACGTCAGATTGTGTGTTCCTAAGATGCTGCTTGGCCTGCTGTGTTCATCCAGCTTCCCACTTTGTTACCCCCATACCATTTGCCTGCTTTTAACATTTATTGTCATGACAGCAAATGGCTCAATGTTGTTTGTGAAGTCTGACATTTCCTAATGCAATGCTTATTCGTATAAATTATTCATAAAATTGCTTTAACAGTTTGAAACATTTAGCAATTTGTGATTTGAAGACAGTGCAAATATTTAATATTCAGTCATAATGTGGCTGTACAGGAATAATATTTGATAGGCAGGATATTGAGAAGACCAACTTTTTGGGGCAATTGTCTGCTTTTGTTTAATTCTGTGTTATGTTTGGAGATTGCTTTTCTCAGCTCAAATTTGAGCAATGACTTGGAAGATGAAATGCACTCGCAAATTTTCTGTTTCTTCTGGAGAACTCCAATGTTTTCTGGTTGAGTAGACTCACACTTAATTCTACTTTAATTGTGCTATAGTTCATGGCGAAAAAAATTACTTTTGCCACCCAGTCAAAAGCAAAGATCATAATAAATATATTAATGGATAACAAATCTGAAAAATCCAACAAATGTAGTGGAGTTAAATTCCTGAGGAAGTGGCAGATGTAGACACAATTACATTGTTTAAATGACATTTGAATAAGTACATACATAGGAAAGGCTTGGAGGGATATTTTGTTCGGTATGTCTCTACAATTCTATAAGTGGCAGAGTCAAATATTACACAACTAGAGATTGGATGAACTACATTATCTTTCTAAAGAAGAGTCTAGGCCCGAAACGTCAGCCTTCCTGCTCCTCTAATGCTGCTTGGCCTGCTGTGTTCATCCAGCTCGACACCTTGTTATCTTACATGAACTAACATCCCCTAAAGTGATCTTTTTTGAATAACCAATACCTTTTCCACTCTGTATGCTCACACTTTAAATGATTAATCGCTAATTCTAGTGATTAATTAGTGATAAATTGGATTTTCTAAATTATGTTCGAAGAAGTGCCACACAAGTGTGCAAGCAAAATTGAAGTCTGTGGAATGAAATGGGCAGTGGTGGTATAGACACAAAATTGGGTGAGGATTAGAACATAGAATCATGAAGAACAGTCATTTGCTCAGGCTAACTAAAGTAAATGAGGGAAACTGTTTACTGGCCCTTCTGACACTATGTACCAAGGTCAAAATCTAAGGTCATTGGTGGGGAGAAAAAGCAAAAACAAAAAAGAATCCTGCTTTTTCCAAACCGCAATATCTGAATAGGTGGTTAAAGCAGATTAAATTACTTTCATAAGACGACTGAATAATTACATGGAGCAAAATTTGCAGGGCAGGGGTAAAAAGGGCAATGGTGGTGGTGGTGGGTGGCGAATTCAGCTACTTCTTACTGAGATTTAGCACAGACACAATAAGTCAAGCTTTTTTTTTGCTTTGTGATAACATTCCACGATTCTCTAGTTGGCCTCTCATGACTGTATTAGTTGGCAACAATTTGTTGCACATTCATCAGGAGACATTATCGTCATTTTGGTTGAGAATTTTGTTTTCTGTGTTTCATAGATGTCCAATTTAAATAGGCTGTTTGCCATTTGCTTATCCAAGTTCTGCTTCAGATCTTAGGCTGGTTCTGCCCCATCTCCAGCTCACTGACAAGCTAACAAATGTTCTCTTCACCAGAGTAAAGAGGCGCTGTTTGTTAACAATATTTAAACACCAGAAGCAATTTCCACGCATCACACCGACCTCTGTGGAGGCACAATCAGAGTATGACTGATCCTTTCAAGGAAAATACATGATCAAACAAAACAACCGATGTGCCTTCTAATTTGGCCAATATTCCTTCGGCTTTCCTGAACTAGCCAGTAGGCAGCTGTTCTCTTTTGGATTGCACTCTTGCTATTGGAACACTTTGCCTGCAACGGTAGTAGATTCGCCAACTTTAAGTACTTTTAAGTCGACATTGAACAAGCATATGGATGTACATGGAATAGTGTAGGTTAGATGGGCTTCAGATTGGTATGACAGGTCGGCACAACATCGAAGGCCGAAGGGCCTGTACTGTGCTGTAATGTTCTATGTTCTTCTCCAACCCATTTTTGATGTGCTTTCTTCCATGTACCAGCCTTTTAAATTTCACATGAGCCAAAACCAGGAAAGAAATACTCAATATCTCTGCTAATATTACTCGATTAGTTTATAGATGGGCCAAAGTGCTTGTGGTCAGCTAACTGAAGATCTGGTACCTCCTTGCTGATTTATTGTACAGTTAATGATACGTGTTAATTTGTGATATTTCCTCTTCAATAGTTATCGGTTCATCCATAAAGTGGGGCAACAGAGTGCTGCACCTTGCCAGGAGAAATGCAAAGAAAATGTGTTCAGGCCTAAAACCTAAACATTGCTAGTGCATTACAAAACAGGATCAAAATGACGGTCAAAGCACTCCTATTGACCAAAAAAGACTTCAGCAATGTGGAAAATACACACTGAATATGACTGCATCGCAACAAATAATTGGGATAAAAATTCCTCTTGCGATACTGGCAGAAAGCAATGGCAATTATTTGGACCGAGCATGACGACAGCAACCAGTCCAGGGACTTACCAAAATCATTTTGAATTGTTGTGCTCTGTCCTCCTCTAATCTGACTCGGATGAGGCAGCTTTTCTCATTCTGGCGGTTGTCCCTCCGACGTGTTGCACACCAGCAGCTGCCCAAACCCGCACGCCTACGAGACTTGGCTGTGTCGTAATTTGGTTTTGCTGGTGCACCACTGTTGGATGAACCTCCAGAGGAGGCAGTATCCACGGATTTTAATGACTGTGGAATAATTATTTTGTTTAAGAAGACGTTTGCAATTGTTGCATATTAGAAACTTCCCCTTTTCCAGTTATATTTATTATTACACAAAATGTGCTCTCCTGCTGCCCATCATGGTGAAGGCATTCTGCGCAGGACAGCTTAATTGCAAGAACATGATGTTGTACATGAATTCTTGGTCGTTGCTGTCTTGTGAAGTGTTTTACTTGCAGTTCTTTCCTCTACCAGTAAAGATCACTTCTGAGGAATTATACTCCTGTTTGTGTTTACTAGCTGTTCAGTCAACATCAACAATTCAGTACTTAGCATGCCCATAAATTACTAATTAGTTTCCTTCAGCACAATAACATTGTGGTCATTTCACTTCACCATGTAAACTGCTGCTTCAATTCTAAGTTTGTCAGATAAACCCTTTGGGGTTTCAGTTTGCACTCAGTATGTGAACATGCTTACATAAATATTTATTTGCCAACTTCACCCTGCTTTGCACAGAAATCTTGAAGACAACTACAATGTTTGAAGTTAAAACACACATTTATGAAGTGTGGGTGACTGCGAATGGGCCAACAAGTGTATGGTGCAGGTCAGAATGTGTGAGGCACAGCACCACTGGCAGAAAGAAAGAGAGAGATAGCAACAGCAAACCACACAGAGATAGAGAACTAAAGAAACCAGAAGCGAAATCATCCAAGTCACTGCAGCTCTTGGTTTATTATTAATATAGAGGCAGTCACAACACTAAACAGGAGAATCTATAAAAAGGAAGAGGGTATTTTAAAACAAAACAAATACCACTCCAAAATACCCAAATGTGACCTAATAATACTTAGCCCAATTCATGGGAGAATACATTGCGAAAACATTCCTGGGACAAGTCCTAGACATATTCTATAAACAATAACCATAACACAACTCTGAAAATCATCCAGAATACAATGGTGTTTGGAAGAGAACACACTAATCAACAGCTAAAAGCCCAAATATTGAAGAAAAACAAAACATGCAGTCACGAGGACTCCATGCAGAGAGCTGCATTACTTTGTTGCAATTGCTGGATCAAGACCTGTCCAACATACTCTAAATACTGTTTTTGTGGGCAGTGCGCTTCAAGCTGCGACAGATGTACCCCATGCACTAAAATTTACTGTGTAGAAATTAAACATGCTGTGAATAATTAAAGATGAAATATTTTGGTTGTTGATATGGCGATCTTTAAAAAAAAACACGTACAGCTTCCTTTGTACATTTTTAAAACCATATAAAATATCTAAACAAAACAAAGCAAACCACATCTGACAAAAAAAAAATCAGCTCTCACTTCGTGAGCGAATAATATCTTTTCTGGAACCAAATGCTTCAGTAAACAGCACTAAGGTTGAATTTTGCTGGGAATTGCACAGCTGTCTTGCCTTCGTTCTGAAAGCAAGTAACCCAACTTTGGCAAGTGGGACCTGGGATGGAAAATTGCTGGCAGCAGCCATTTATAAAGATGCTTGATGGAACGGCATTCAAATTAAGGATTTCAGTCTGGCTGAAACATCAAAATGGCTATTAGGCTAATAGCTCTTAAAAGAAGAAGGAGATTGGCCAGGCAGTCATCCAGCTCCAGTGGCTGGGACGGTATCACTGAGTACCCTTGTGTTCTCTTGACTGCCAAAGTGTAGTCAGGATAATAGACGGCAGGAAGACAGAAGAAAGGAAGGAAAGAAGAAAAAAAGTGTCTGGACATTATTAAACAAACCAGTGTCTCCAAGAACAACATATTTTATGTGATGAGTGCCTCACTGTCTCACCTTTTCCAGCGCTTTTTGCGAGGTGCTTGGCTGTTCCATTTCCAAGTGTCTGGCTGAGGTAATGCTCTCGTCTGAATCCTCATTCCGAAGGGATGCTGGCTGCTCAGAGCTTTTAGTTGGAGCGCTGTGTACTTTAACACCTCTCCTTGAAAACAGGCTGCACAAGGGAAAGGGGACACAACAAAAATATGGAAACGTCATTGCATTCTAGACAAACTGTCAAAAAATTAAACTAGAATGAAGGTATATTGATGATGAGAGTACCAGGAGTTTGATGTTCGCCACATTTGACCTGTGAGAAATTAATAGTGGCACACTCATACCAAGAGCTCGCATTACTAGTACTGAACACCGTTACATTGTCTAATAGTTAGGGAGTATATGAATAGGTGATAATGTTTGCATATTCAGATGGCACGAAAATCTGGACTTCTTGTAATGTTATTCAACCTAGATCTGATGAAAGCCAAAATGTGGACTTGAATACCCAGAGAGTGGAAAATTTCCCCCAACCTGGCCACATGCTAGTGTGTACATAATTTCTTCCCGAAAGCTGAAGTTTATTAAAAATAAAACATAAAATGTAAAACAAAGTAACACCATTGATAATTGATAGTAAACTGTACACAGCACTTTGTAAGGTAGGACAGTGAACTCTGAATTTGGCCTTCAGTATATTGGTACTGCAAACATTAGGATTTCTATTCAGTAACTTTCATTTATATTGCACGTTTAACATAGAAAATTTTCGAAAACTCTCAAAAGAAGTACAGCAGATGGTATGATAAAAAATTCCTACACTGAAAATCCTGATTGTTGGTATATTGGGCATTAAATAGTACAGGGAGCAAGAGCAGATGGCTGCTGAAATGTGAGATTGCACACTAATGCTGCAATGTTGATTGCCTGCACTTCGAGAATCACAATTAAGCCATGGAAGCCTAAATCACATCCATGTAACATCCACACTCATGTAAAGAGAAGATATCCCAGGAAGTGAATAAGTGTTTCCCTTCTCTTTCTTGGTTTCTGTATAACAATAGTCACATGTCACAGTCCAGATTGCTGCAAGGCACAACACAGCAACAAGGCATGGTTTTTTCTCTGAAACTCTACACGGGTCGGTGGGGGAAAAACCTGACTTTGCTGAGTTCTGGTTCGTCCTTGCCTATTGAACAGCAATATAAGATAATATCTCCAACTCAGGAACATTACTGAAAACAATAACTTTGAAGTCTTTACACATGTATGCACAACGACACAAACACATAATTTCATGTCAACTTCCACATGGAAAGAGATTTGAGTTTTGAGGTGGAGTTTCAAATGTGAGAAGCATGGCTGATAATTTTTCAACAGAAGATATTTCTGCTGCCTGCTGACCCACAAAGTAGCACACAAATCTGATTTTTCACTCAAAATTGTTAAACATTGCTAGTTTTCATTATAAAGGCCCACAAATATGAAAATTTAATTCACTGTAACACCGTTTTTGCTTACTTAGCTCTCATAAACAAATTCATAAATTTAGCCATGGTGCAGAAACTTCTCAGTGGATAAATGAGAATCGTGAGGCAATACCAAGCTCATCACAGGTCCACATATTACATTCATGGCCATAGCAAAGAATCTGTATCAATCAGTCTACACTAGACACATGCACGAGGTGAGAATAACACCACCACTCCTTGCATCGTCTCAAATTACTCGACCAGTTACTAAAAACATCCCACTCCAATGAAACAACAATGACCACGCATCAAATGTCTCTATTTGTCAAGGAACAGATGTACTTATCTTTCTGAACAATCATCCCGATAAAAAAGGAAATAATGAGATATCTGAGGTGCTTAACATGGGATACTTACCAGCTGAGGCGCTTCAACACACTCTTTTTGGGCTTTGGCGATTTCTCGAGTTCAGAGGAGCTGCAGGACAGCAGATAAACATGTTCAGACAAGATTCATTTAAAAAGAATCAGGTGCCTTTGTTCAATACTCTGAATATTTTTGGCAAAATGAATCATTTACAGAGAATTGAAACTGCATGAATGATAATTTTGTTTGCAAAAGGCACGTGTTTTCAGGCAAGAGAACACTGAACATTACTTTGACTAATGAGCAACAAAATCTCTTCTGTGGGCACATCAATCTTTTCTGCTTTATGAACAGCAGATCAAGACAACAAGAATTCTGAAGAAGTGTCACCAGACCCGAAAGTTAACTCTGCTTTCTTTCCACAGATGCTGCCAGACCTGCTTAATTTTTTTCAGCAATTTCTCTTTGTGTTTCTGATTTCCAGCATCTGCAGTTCCTTTTGGTATTTTTTTTTACCAAGACGATAACCGTCTTAGTCTTTTTGCAGAACACATGGAATTGAAAAAAATTTGATACAACACGACAGAATTGATTCATTGAGCAACTGGCTTTATCCTCATAGGTCAGAATTCATTGTCAAAACTTTGAAACCAAGGAAAAGGAAGACAGTAAGTAAACTGGCAGCTCACTAGCATTAAACAGCAATTATAACTAGAGAAGATTTCACACACAACCCTTAACTGTTTTACCTGCACACTCCTACAATACCAGTTACATACTCGCTATCCTCACTTAAGTATTGTTGCATAAAGAACAAGTCTAGAAAATTCTCGTTTGGACGAAGGGTGTAAGATGAGCAAGCAAACTGCAGGGATTTGATACCCAAAATTATTTCATATTCCTGAAAGAACACAACTAAATAATGAGCTGTTAAAGAAAGTTTAAACTGCTATAATTGTTCCTGCTAAATCCTAGTCCGTGGTATTTTGAACAGCATCGATAACTTTATTCAAAGTGCACAGTACATCATGTCACAAAAATATTTCTGCTTTGGAAATAAATGACACAAACGTGATTTTTGAAGGAGATATTTCTGCACAAATTATCCAGGATGGTTTCAGGACACTAATTCCCAAAACAGTGCTTCAAAGATGGATTTTTTTTTAAATGATTCACTTAAGAACAATACGCTGATTTCGGGTGAAGACAAGAAATGTTATGAAAGATCATTCATCGACGCAAAAGGAAGTCTGCCAAGTACAAAATAAGTGGCTGATCTATAGTAACTGGTACCAAGACAGACGGTGAAAATGTTGAGTTAATTTTTCAAAGTTGCACCACCACGAAATTGAATGGACCATGAGCAGCTTGAAGTTACAGGACGATTTTCCTTCAACCACAGTGGCTTCTTGGTTGAATCTTGTCACAGTTTGACATGTAAAAAGGGGCAGGCCTCTCTAAGTCAAACTCTGACAACATGTTAGAACATAGAACAGTACAGCACAGAACAGGCCCTTCAGCCCACAATGTTGTGCCGACCATTGATCCTCATGGATGCACCCTCAAATTTCTGTGACCATATGCATGTCCAGCAGTCTCTTAAATGACCCCAATGACCTTGCTTCCACAACTGCTGCTGGCAACGCATTCCATGCTCTCACAACTCTCTGCGTAAAGAACCTGCCTCTGACATCCCCTCTATACTTTCCACCAACCAGCTTAAAACTATGACCCCTCGTGCTAGCCATTTCTGCCCTGGGAAATAGTCTCTGGCTATCAACTCTATCTATGCCTCTCATTATCTTGTATACCTCAATTAGGTCCCCTCTCCTCCTCCTTTTCTCCAATGAAAAGAGACCGAGCTCAGTCAACCTCTCTTCATAAGATAAGCCCTCCAGTCCAGGCAGCATCCTGGTAAACCTCCTCTGAACCCTCTCCAAAGCATCCACATCTTTCCTATAATAGGGCGCCCAGAACTGGACGCAGTATTCCAAGTGCGGTCTAACCAAAGTTTTATAGAGCTGCAACAAGATCTCACGACTCTTAAACTCAATCCCCCTGTTAATGAAAGCCAAAACACCATATGCTTTCTTAACAACCCTGTCCACTTGGGTGGCCATTTTAAGGGATCTATGTATCTGCACACCAAGATCCCTCTGTTCCTCCACGCTGCCAAGAATCCTATCCTTAATCCTGTACTCAGTTTTCAAATTCGACCTTCCGAAATGCATCACCTCGCATTTATCCAGGTTGAACTCCATCTGCCACCTCTCAGCCCATCTCTGCATCCTGTCAATGTCCCGCTGCAGCCTACAACAGCCCTCTACACTGTCAGCGACACCTCCGACCTTTGTGTCGTCTGCAAACTTGCTGACCCATCCTTCAATTCCCTCGTCCAAGTCATTAATAAAAATTACAAACAGTAGAGGCCCAAGGACAGAGCCCTGTGGAACCCCACTCACCACTGACTTCCAGGCAGAATATTTTCCTTCTACTACCACTCGCTGTCTTCTGTTGGCCAGCCAATTCTGTATCCAAGCAGCTAAGTTCCCCTGTATCCCATTCCTCCTGACCTTCTGAATGAGCCTTCCATGGGGAACCTTATCAAATGCCTTACTGAAGTCCATATACACCACATCCACAGCTTGACCCTCATCAACCTTACTAGTCACATCCTCAAAAAACTCGATAAGGTTTGTAAGGCATGACCTACCCCTCACAAAGCCGTGTTGACTGTATTTGATCAAGCCATGCTCTTCCAGATGGTCATAAATCTTATCCCTCAGAATCCTTTCTAACACCTTGCAGACGACAGACGTGAGACTTACCGGTCTATAATTGCCGGGGATTTCCCTATTTCCTTTCTTGAAGAGAGGAATTACATTTGCCTCTCTCCAGTCCTCAGGTACGACTCCAGTGGAGAGCGAGGATGCAAAGATCTTCGCAAGTGGCGAAGCAATTGCATTTCTCGCTTCCCAAAGCAGCCGAGGACAAATCTGATCCGGGCCTGGCGACTTGTCAATCTTAATGTTTGACAAAATTTTCAGTACATCAGCTTCCTCTATCTCTATCCATTCCAGCATGCACACCTGCTCTTCAAAGGTTTCATTCACTACACAGGTCGTTTCTTTCGTAAAGACAGAAGCAAAAAACTCATTTAGGGCTTCCCCTACCTCCTCAGGCTCCACACACAAGTTCCCTATGCTATCCCTGATCGGCCCTACTCTTTCTTTGACCATTCTCTTATTCCTCTGTGCGTACATTAATGTTACTGCCAAGTTGTAAAGTGCCAGCCAGTTTTCAACAGGTCAGTGAAAAGAAACACTTGACTACATCCACATCAGCCACTACAAATGGCGGGCCATTTGACAGATTACATTCCAAGCTGGTGAATTGGAGTCACACAGCGTTGGATGCCTATTTTGCCACCCAGCTGATTTTACATCACATGGCCCAGTTTGGCAAATTCAGCATCAGCTGCTTCTGATCGGAACCTATTCTATTCATAGGGATCTCAAGTTACAGCTTTGTTTGTCATAAGGTCAAATTCCTCTCAAATTAATATTCCCAGGTTGCCTGCTGAATGTTGCAGTACAAGATGAAAATACAATCTGTGTGGGTTTCCTCTGGGTGCTCTGGTTTCTTCCCAAGGTCCAAAGATGTGCAGGTTAGGTGGGTTGCCCATGCTAAATTGCCTGTCATTCCCAGGGATATTTACGTTCAGTGGGTTAGACGTGGGGAATGGGTCTGGGTGGGATGCACTTCAGAGTGGCCATGTGAACTTGTTGGGCCGCATGGCCTGTTTCCACACTGTGGGGATTTGATGATACCTTCAACAGTAACCATGGCAACAGGGATGTTTGAGAATTTGGTATTACCAAATTCAGAAATATGGAGTAAAAAATACTGCCCAGTCAGTGAGAACCCCAACAGCTGCAATCCCTCAATTTTTGACATCCCATGACGAAATGATGCCTCTCATATAAAGGAAAATACTAATTTTGAGGGGCTTTTCGGCAACTTGATGCTTTCATCCAGCAGCATACCAGAGGGTACAGTAATAGTTCTTACTGTGCGTACATTAATGTTGAAGACACAAAAGCTCCAAGTATGAACAGCCGGTTCACAGATGACACAAGAATTGGACGGTTGTAAACAGCAAAAAGCCTTAGTCTCTCGGGTTACACATATGGGCTGGTTAGAAGGCTTGAACAGAGGCAAATAGAATTCAATCCAGAAAAGTGTGAGGTGAAGCATTTTGGGAGTCTAATAAGTCAGGAGAATATATGTTCAATGAGATAATAAGGTGTGGAGCTGGATGAACACAGCAGGCCAGGCAGCATCAGAGGAGCAGGAATGTTGATGTTTTGGGTCTGTATGACAGAGGATCAGAAGGACCTTGGTGTGTGCATAAACATATTCTTGAAGGCAGGAGGACCTGTGGATAAGTTAATAAAATATTGGATACTTGCCTGAATATAAGAGTAAAGGGGTAATGATGGAACTGTAAACAACATTAGTTGAGCCACAGCTGGAACAATGTGTGCCGAGAAACTAAGGCATTTTGCTACTTACTACCGCTCCAATTCTTGTGTCATCTGTGAACCTGCTGTTCATACTTGGAGCTTGAACATTAACGTACACACAGCAAGAACTACTGCGGTGCCCTGCACCACTGCCGAAGCACATTTGTGTAAGATGCTGAAAGATTAGCAAACCATGCACTGTAATTCACTGCATAATCTGGGAGAAAGCTTTATGGAAGTTATACAAATGTCCAATCATGAACTCACATTTTCCCCTATATACTTACAGAATTTTGCACCACAAAAACAATCATCATGCAGAGCACACATTTTTGATTATAAAAGCAAACCTACTTTTAGATTCAATCTAGATCAGAAAAATATGTTGAAATTCAGCACAGTGCACCAATCACAACACACAATAAACAAAGTGTGACAGCAGGGCGGTAGAAATTCTGGGGCAAACATCTGGAAAGCAATGTAAAAAGATAGTTCACTGCAACTAGAACATTGAGCAGTTTGAAACATGGAGTGTCTGTCAAACTGACAACATGCTAGCATGATTACTGCATTTCTCCCTCTTCAAACACCAGCTTAAAAATGCTTCAATTCCATCTATGAATGATTTACAGAATAAGAAAACTTTGACTATTTTCTGAGCTGGACAACTAGTTTGGTAAAGTGGCACCAAAATATTTATATCTGACCAATTATTTTGTTATTTTGTCAAATTCAGGAGCAAAATGAGTGGACAAAGAGCATGATAAAAGGAGTGAGGAGGAATGGCTAGAAACTTGTCAGTTTTGGTCCAAGCTAGTTGAAACGAGACAGTTGATGTCTGAAATACTGAACAAACAAAGAGATATGAATATCTCTCCATTCCTACGCAGCAAATAGTTCTTACTGCAGAGAACAATAAAAGGAAGACATGCTAATTGAGTAAAAACACTTATGAGAACCAGTTAAATCTCTTAACGTTTGCCTTGGCCTTTATTAATTACAAGGCCCTTGAAGTGTACAAAGCAAAAGAAAAAGAAATTGGCACATATTGCACTTTAGACATTGCTTCAGTTCAAATTTCCAAGATAATGAACACTGAGAAAGATAATCTATGAAGGCTGCATCACTGCATCATAGACATCGCTTCAGTTCAAATTTCCAAGATAATGAACACTGAGAAAGATAATCTATGAAGGCTGCATCACTGCAGTATAACCAAATTAGATGTTGATTAAAATGTTTACTGCAATATCATCAGCAATTATAAGAATCATAGCAAAACAATCTTGGAAGACTTGAGCCAAGCTAGACCACCTGGACTGCAATACATATATTCCTGTTGCAGTATTGATTGACAGAATCTGTAAGCATTCAGTCACCAACTGAGTTCATTGCAGATATTTTACTTGAAACTATTGATCATGCCCTGAATATAGTCACACTGGGCCAAGTGCAACGCCTTACCTCCATTAGCAGCTCTCTACTTGCTATAAAGTTATCTTCTTCATTATTTGAAAGGTCTTCAAATGTTATCTTACTGCTCCTAGTCAAGAGAATGAGACACATTACTCTTGGCAGAATAGAGTCAAGATAACAAACAGCTGATACGGAATCTGACAAATAAGCAAGTAATACAGACAGTGAACAGCAGTGAAGCATTTTTACAATAAGTATAGTTATTTTAACCAAATTGTTCAGAAATGTTTTGGCAATCTCTGGGGCAGGTAGAACTTGAACCCTGATTGTTGAAACCCAGGGATGGGGATACTGCCATTGTGCCGCAAAAGCTCTTGTGTGCAGTCGTTTTGGTGAATCTCATTGCAGCAAGAGAGATTTCATTCCCAAGCTGCCTACAAAAACACAACCATGATCAAATGGTCTGAGGCACACAAACATAAACTACAGGTGTGCACTTCAAAGTGTTATAGAGTGCTTTCTTGGGAGATTAAAATAATTGTTGTCTTTGTATTTTAGTATCCCACACAAACCTCTGGCTTATATCACCCCATCACAGCATATCCACAGGAAACTGTGTTACGTTCCATCCAACAGCAGATCAGTTTTGGAACACGATAGTTAAATATTTCAAGTTGCCAAACAGTTTTCTTTTTCCACTTAAACAAATTAACTCTTCGCTCCTTCGTGAAAGAATGAAAGATTCTGCCAATTAGCCAATTGTTAGGATTGCACTGTAGTGCCTCTGGTAATCCTGTTAATGCACCGAGCGTGTGAAGATCACTTGTGCAAGTAAACCTGGAGGTCAAACCTGCAATTTCCTCCCTCATATTTATTAAATAAAAATTACATGGCTCTTTCTGAACAATGACTCACTTTGATACGGCTGCCCAAGTCTTCTTCAAATTGAACACACTATTCGATTGCAATGCCGTGGTAATTGCATGCACTGACGAGAAATTCTGCAAAGTCCTACATTCCTGTCAGAGAAAAAAAGCCGTGAGTTCTGTGGAAAAAGCAGTGACTCCCCATTACCCAACACCTCAGACTTTTTAAAAAGGTTCTATCAGAAAAATGTTCGCTGATAAAATAACAGCATGAACAAACAAACTTTTTGACGGAAAGAATTCCATGATACTTGGCAACTCAAACCTTGATATTCATTTTGTATCCCTCTGAGACAACCTCTTCAGTTCACTTGCTGCCAGCCTGTGACTGATTGGATATGGTGACCGACAGCAAAGGAGAGCTTAAAATGAGTAGGATTGAGACATGGACATCTGAGTGGTAGAAGTCGCGAAGGTAGGGGGGTGGAGGCGGGGTAATCATCTTTGTTATATCCATCACATTTAGCTCATAAATGAATGATAGGTTGTATTATCTGACAGAACAGGAGGGCAGGACCAGTCACGTGAGATACTCATTCGAGGGAAAACAGACAAACCAGGAAATTGGGTCTACTTTTATGAATCACTACGTTATTGATACTGAGTTAACTAATCTTACCTAGATTAGCAGCTGAATGTCCTTCATCTGTTTCCACCACCCACCCCCCCAACCTGTTGGAGGCAGGGAGAAAACTGGATCAAATCAAACCTCCCAAATGAGTACTTTGGGGTGTGGTGGAGACGAGGAGGAAGCCTGCGAGTGTTTGTTATCAGGTCTCAAAGCCACTTCTGCTTGGGGAGGAAGGCCAGGGAGGGGCAGGGTGATCACACCATTTGGGATTTCTTTGAAGGTGCATCAATTGGCATAATCATAAGAGCCTTATCTGATTAAGGCCAGCAGGTAGGTTCTCAAGCCCAGAGTCTTCTGGCTTCAGGGAAATAAAGCTGCTGCAGTAAAATGGAAGTAATGGAGGGCATTTCAACATGGAAGCCACTCCTTGTCAACTATTGTAAAAACTCAAAATCAGAACTAGAAAAGTCAGCCAAGTGATCAAAGTAAGGTGGTGATTCCTCTTCAGAATAGCCTTTGATAGCACCAGTGTATATGTCAGGAACTCTTTCATCCATGTCTACTACTGGGTTTCAGCCTACATTCGGTTGAACTTCTCCATATTGTGAAACTGGAGACAGACTTTCAAATCCCCATCAAGGTCCCATTAATACCTCAAGACTCTTAACAAGTCAAAACTGATGCAGGCAGTGTTGCCAAGACCCAAACCAGACTTCTCGAAATTAGCTGGCAACAGAATCATTGTGAACTTTCATTCCAAACCTTACGAATGAATGAATATTTTGTTGTCACGTGTATACGGGAAAATACATTGAAAGTACAGTTTTGTTGCAAAATCCAGTGCAATTTTGGATTATAAAATCAGTAAGAATCAATTACTTCCTTTACTTAAATAGTTAATTACTCAGTTCCTATCCTGATCCTTTCCAAATGTACGAGTGGGAATGCCACATGTTGGCGACAAGTACAAACCTGGTATCAGATCTGACAGCCCTTCCTCACTCTTTTCCCGATTGCTGAATAACATGCTGAGACAAATTCCTTTGGCAAACACATAGGAAACAGACAACCAGGCAAGTTACTGGAGGGCCATCATGTGGGCACACAGAATGCAGAACATTGGGAACAAAATGTACACTGTTTAGTGGCCAGTAAAAACCTGAAATCAGTTTGCCTTTTTTATCCACATAAATATTTTTGATTAGAAAAAAAACATTAATATTTCAATGCAACTGTAAACTGAGGCAAGAACTATTAGCAGCCAGCACTACAGAAATTATGAATGCTCGGATTTTCCATGAAGCATTCAACTCTTATTCAGAAAAGTATTCTGCTCGCCAATTCAAGAGGCTTTCAAACCTTGGACATATCAACACATAGTATTAATGGCTTGCTCTCTTCCACCATGGTTGTTTCATGCACTGTGGACTTTAACATGTCACAAAGGCTAAAAACCAATAAAGAATAATTGAGGTATACAAGATAATGAGAGGCATAGATAGAGTTGATAGCCAGAGACTATTTCCCAGGGCAGAAATGGCTAGCACGAGGGGTCATAGTTTTAAGCTGGTTGGTGGAAAGTATAGAGGGGATGTCAGAGGCAGGTTCTTTACGCAGAGAGTTGTGAGAGCATGGAATGCGTTGCCAGCAGCAGTTGTGGAAGCAAGGTCATTGGGGTCATTTAAGAGACTGCTGGACGTGTATATGGTCACAGAAATTTGAGGGTGCATACATGAGGATCAATGGTCGGCACAACATTGTGGGCTAAGGGCCTGTTCTGTGCTGTACTGTTCTATGTTCTATGTTCTAATAGTGTACCTGGGCAACATCAATCCATTTCTCAATGATTTTAGCCCTCTGCCGTGGTTTCAGCTGTTGAGGTCTTAATATGGTGCTGGTGACACATTTTGTAACATTATTGAACTGTGTAATGGTGGCCTGGACGGTTGATACCAGATGCTGTTTTTCTTCCTTCCCTCGTTGAGACCAGATGGACCCTAAACATTGGCTGGGCACAAGTTTCCGAAAAAGATCCTGATCAAAAATAAAAAGGAAACAAAGGTTAAAGGTGTCAGTCGTGCCATGTTTTTAGCAATGAACGACAAACAAGATTTGTCCGTCCATGGGTACATTCGTCCTGCTAGTTTGCAATCGTACATTAAAACTGCATGCTATATTGTCAACGACTGGCTACATAATACTCACATTGATGCACAAGGGCACATTGGCTATTCAGACAGATCAAAACCCTCGAATTTTCAGTCATCTGCTTCCTATTTGTAGGTTAGATTTAAAATCACTGGTTATCTCCACCCAACTCCGACTGTTGGCTCCACGCACACCATCAATGCATGGCTCTGCTGGCAATAGTCACTGCTACAGATGCTCAGCCCTGGTGGCCCACAGGCTAGACAGGCTGGGCATCAGTATAGTGGCCCTGCATCATGTCTACTTCTCGCACCAAGGCAGGTTGACAGACACAATGGCAGCCCAGCCCTCTGTTGGTTCAACAGATCTCAATGTCAACACTTCCCCACTGTTGGTTTCATGCTGAACACGAATATTGCCAAACGTCCAAGCTTGTCAACTGGCCATTCAGATTGCATAATGTGCTTCTGTCTCCCTCTTCAAGATGAGCAACTCTCATCAACAATTATGCCCCAACAGTGAAAGTTAACACAACCGGCAAATAGTTCCTTCAGATCCCCATAAACTCATTCAGAATGGAGAAATTTGTCAGTCTCGTCTCTTTCAAAGCCACAGTTGGCTGTGACAGGTTGGAATAGAATGGAATGCTCAGAAACCATCGAGTGGGAAACTGTTGCATGTTTATGCAAGCATGGTGGGCTCTCACTTTTAACAGTCTGATCACGTCACAATGATGTCATCGATCATTTCCGGCAAGGAATAGCTTAGGCTAACCCTGCTGCCTCGACAGTAAACTACATAATAAAACTCCTGCTGTTTAATGCTTCAGCCCCCTGGACCTGTGCGGTAAAGGGAAAAAAAAGAACTGGCAATGAGGATCAAAAAAACCGCTTTGAGATTCATCAGGTCAAACCACTGATTTGAAAAAAGACTCACAGCCCTCACTGCAGATCTCTATGATTCAACAAAAGAAAAGCAGCTACATTCCTCGACAGACACCCAACGAGGTTGCTTCCCACCAAAAATGGTTGTTGTCATCATTATGTCACATGATTAGACTCTAAGTGCCAGTCGGTATATACATACACATACGCAACAGAAACTGCAGTGAAAACAGACAGTTACCTTTGGAACTCTGTGCAGAAAAGCAGCTGCCCCTTAACAAACTGAGATAACAAAGTGTGGAGTTGGAGGAACACAGCAGGCCAAGCAGCATCTTAGGAGCAACTGTGCTCACCCAGCTCTGCACTTTGTTATCTCGGGTTCTTCAGCATCTGCAGTTCCCATTATCTCTTATCCCATAACCAAAACCGACTTTTGACAAAGTGGTCACTTCCAGATGAGATCGCTGCACCCCTGTTCTGAACACTAACATATGCTTGGGATTTTTGAGACCTAGAGGACTACTTACATTCTAGAGTCACACCCAATGCTGACATACAGACCACTGAACTTCCACTTCAAGCCTAAGCCTCTGACCAGACTTTGACATCACTCAAATTTTGATTCAGCAACTACGAGTCTCATTTTTTAGAGGTAGACATCAAGCCACCTTGCAGACGAGACTGGAATACCCCGTGGCTGCTTCCCCTCCAGAAGATTCTGGGAAAACAACAAAATTGCCATACTGGATACTTCAAACAAAATCAGTGGACTCTTGAAGAAACAGTGACTGTTATGATGAAACAATTAAACTTTTACCCTGAAATACTATTCATTTTGTAAAGGTTCAACACTAAGTTACAAAGGATTTTCAGTGCTCTCTCAGGTCACTTATTTCACATGACGTTCATTCAAAACAAATGACAAGTGCTGAAGTTTTAGTTGGCAGGTATTTCAAGCGAGATACTGAAGTTACACGTCAAACAACACATTTTAACATCTTGGAAGACTGCATTTTGAAGGGAATTCAGTTATAACGACTGGTGGAGCAGTAATAGCATTAAACAATACAGAGAGATTCAGATGCCTACTGCTGACTGAAATATCTTATTCAGAATGACTGGGCCCCAGATTCCTGTTTACTCACAGCATCCATAAAAGTCAGCTGCTCTGCAATGAAGCGTGATGGGTAGGACAGGAGCTTTTCGTCAACTTGTTCAATGGTTTGGTCGTGTTCTTCTCCAATATAGAATCTAACTCTTCTACGGTAGCCTTCTGTGCAAGTGAAGATAGACATTTATTTTGTGCCCAAAGTTCACATTGCTCTAAAATATCTCACAAACATGCATTGGTTTACAATAGTTATCTAATATTCATACTTCTAAATCTAGATTTGGTGAAATTAATATGATATTGCACTGAAATCCTCTTGTTGGGAGCATCTCAATTGCAAAAGAAATTGTATTTAATGACAGATTCCCATCCCAATTTCCAGCTTTAGGAGATCTTCCGAATCACAATCTATTGTTTCACAATAACTTGCAAACTTATTACATCAGATTATAAAATAAAATGTCATTGACGGCAACAGTTCAAAAGGAAATTGTCCAGAAAGTCGCATTACATGCTGCTGGGTCTTATCGGACCATATTAGAGTATCAATTCTATGCAGAATTTGGTCTTGTACATCATGTAGTACAGGGGTAATCACTCAGCAATAATTTTAATTAACTTCGTTTACCCAAAAATTTGGGAGTAATTTTGAAGCTTGTCAAAGGAAACCAAAATGAACTAAATCCTGAGACAGAAGGCCAAGCCGCACACAAACTTGTAGGGAGGCACCCTGAATTAAAGCCACATTTTTGCAACATAATTATAAATCTTACTGAACATCTCTTTCTCCGCTGTTTCCTCCGCCAAAAACCGACTCAGGAGTTTCTGGGCCCGATGTTCAGCATCTGACCCCGGCACTGTCTGGTTCAAGTAGGAAAGCACCTTCCGGAGACAAGAGTAAGTTGGAACTTGACGAAAGTCTTCGGCAGACTCCTCCAGCCAGATTTCGAGAATTTCAGGTATAGCACTGGAAATAAAGTCAGAGTTTATATCTGTTCATCAGGGAAGCAAAACATGTGGGAAAAAAGCTTCTAATTCTACAAATGTAAATGCAATAGATTAAAGTTGGAATATGGGGTCATCGTGCTCGCACAGGAGATGAGCTGCCATCTTGAACTGCTGCAGTGCACATGGCAATGGTGATCCTGCTGTGCCATCAGAGGGGGGCTGTGTGGCACTTTGACCCAATGATGAAGAAATGACTGTCCAAGTTTGAATTACGCTGGCCATGGATGGAAACTGCAAGTTGGTCATGTTTCCAAGTTTTCTTCTATGTAGATTGCACAAGTAAGCTTAAGGCTCACATATAAAGTGATTTCACATGTGTCTGAGGTTACTTATTACACCAGCAGGACCTCTTGGTGTTTAGAGTTTGCTAGTAGAGAGAAAGTGAGCTTTAACAAAAAATCTTCTTTATAAAAGTCAAATGGGAGAAATCAGATGAACAAAGAAAAACACAAGGATAATGATGATTTGTTTGGCTTTGTTCTGGGAGTTGCATTGCCAGTACTTGGATACCTCGGTAACATGGATAAATTGGGTCCAGCTGAGGATGAATAATGAAATACTCCAACATAGTCAGCTTTCAATTCACTTATTTTAACTGCCTGGCTAATACTGAGAGGCCACGTAGCATTATTTCACAGGTAAATTATTGGTTACTTTTTTGCAACAAGACGTCAGCGGCACAGCGAAGTCATCACACCACTGAAATCGAACCCTTTGCACAGAAAAACTCCCCAGGGCACCTCACAGCAGATTAACCATACAAAAACTGACAAAGGAGGAGATATTCAAACAGGTGTCCAAACATTTGGTCATAGTGACTCTTCATGAGTTTCTTAAAGGCGAGAGATGGTGATGTCTAGAGGAAGAAACTATACATCTGCAGGAAGTAGCACTAATGGTGGTGGGCTGATGAAAAAAATAAGAAGTACACAGCACACTGGACGTGGCAGAACAGTAATGTACCAGGCAAAGTTTGGGACCTAAAATAATTCCAGACAAAAGCAAAATAAGAACATGAAAGGATGTGAACACAAGAATTGAAAGTTTTTTCGAAAAAAAATCTAAAGTTCAGACATTGGTCAACCGAGAGACAACGTGGGCCAGCAAACATCAGAATGATGAGTCTTGTTGTGAATTGGGAGATTGACTGAGTTGCAGCTATGGTCTATGATGCAATAGGCAGAAGAAACCTTTGACGTTCCAAAGACTCCAAAAAGTAAACATTTGTTTGATTAGCATCCCCAATTTACATGGAATATTTTACACTGAAAGTGCTGTTCTAGTTTTTAATTTGGAATTTCCTTATCTGCAGCCCTACACTGAAACAGATGATCACTTATTTGAGTCCGTTCATAATAGATCATTACTGCACAGAAATTATATGATGTGAAACATTACACACAGACATTGGGGCTTGACTCAGACTTTACCAGCTCCATTCCTGTTAAACAGTGGTTGGTATAGGAAGTGCGAGGCAGCCATAGTGCCATATGCAGCCTCTTGTTGTTTGAGAAAGATATACGACTTAGAAATAGTTTACACTGGAGGGACTATTTTCACTTCATCTGCTTTCAGGTCAGTTGCCATAGGTCATACTCTTTTGCAATGATTCAAAAACACAGCTGTCCCACACTGCTAAGGTGCTGAATGATATTAACTAGTGAACATGGCAAATTAGGAAATGAAGTGACTCATTTTTGGAAATGTCAAGAGATTGTTTTTCAGTGAGGTCAGAAGAATTATGAAAAGCTTGATAAAAGGTGAAGTTTTTAATCAGCTTTTTAAAAAATGGAGAAAAGCATACTGTGCATTTCAGATTTTAGACTCTAAACAGCTGAAGCCATGGCTGGTAACAACAGGACAAACATAATCTGGGATAGGCAAAAAAGTGTAACTGGACAGGAAAAAAGAGAAACGTCTGAAGTGGACACAAGGAAATTGCAGAGATGGAGGGACAAGGCTGTGGAAATCTTATTTGTTATGTTACCTCTCGGAAACAGTGACTAACTGAAACACACTGGTAACGTGACCTAAGGAAGTTGCCTGGGCTCATTTGGTCCTGAATCTTTCAGAAATGCTTCGATCACATTACAAACACTCGAACAGTAACCCTCCAAAAATATATATAAAGAAAAATCAATTCAAAAGATCACAAAACCAAAAAATTCCATATCCTACTGAAAGCCTTCGTGGCTGGGAAATAAGTTGCTGAGCTGAAGAGCCTCCACCCTGCTGACAATATGGTAGAACTTAATTAGTACTGTGCAGAGTCCAAAATTTGACCTTAAACTCTTTTCTGTCATCCCACTAGAATTAAAGTCTCTGTTTCCAATAGATTCATTAACAAGTTACGACATCCCTAACGAGTAATCTGAAACCTCTAATCAGCTGCAGTGTACAACATCATTTCATTTAATTACTCATTATCATCCTTCCACCATCTAAAAGGATCATTTCCTAAAGCGAGCACAACATAAACTTAGATTGCAATGGCACTGGAGAGAAGTGTACTCTTAAAGTATGAGAGTATTCCAGAATTGAAATAATTATGTACAGGTGCACTTTTGTCTTCCTTTTCAATTCTGGCCACTTGCGCATCTGAGATTAATTGTTTCATCGATGACAACTTCACTGGATATATTCCTGCCTCTTCTGCCCTCACTCAAGATGTTCCTTTAAAACCATGTTTTGACCATGCTCTTACTCAACCCCCAAAATATCTGTGTTTTCTTCAATGTCAAACTGACAGGTTGTAAGCTACTATCCTGGCGAAAACAAAAATGATAATTTTCTACTTTACTCAACCCAAAAAACTTGAATTCAAAAGGAGATTAACATACCAAATAACATGCCAAACCAGCACATTACTTTCATGAGGATTAGACTGTCCTCAATCAGGGATCAGGATAATTTAGGTTCCTTCATACACTTCATCCCTATATGACTCTTGAGACATTAGTACAGGAATATTGTGAAATTAATCAGGACCAATTTGGGATCCACAATTAGCTGTGTTCATCCAAACATGAATAGCTCGGTGTTGGAGAAAAATGTCCAGATAACCACTAATCCCTGTGGCTTAGATTTCTAAAACTTTGTTTCATTTACCCAAAAAGACAACTGGGTGGGTTAGAGTGAATAGCAATGCACAAGGCATCCCAACTGTGTTCTGAGTTAGTAGGTCCTGCTGATGCTGGAGTCTGAGATAACAAGGTGTGGAACTGGATGAACACAGCAGGCTAGCAGGCTAGGGGCTCAGGAAATCTGGCATTTCAGGTCTGGACCGTTCTTTAGAAAATTTCTGGTGGAGGGCCCAGACCCGAAACATCAGTTTTCCTGCTCCTCTGATGCTGCCTGGCCAACTGTGTCCTATTTGTTTGATTAACAAGAGGGATTTTTCCTTTGCTGCATTTTTCATAAATTGTTTGAGCTTTCTTTCAAACTTCAGTGCAGCCCAGTTGTGAACGCTTGCTATTGCATCTGAAGTAAAAATATTCCCTGAAAATCCTCACTCCCTCAAATTGACCATTTTTCTCAATGCAATACTGCAAAAATTTGCCTTTGTATTTACTCACAAGTAATTTATCTGTGCTGGGCCCTTCAGGCATTGGCTTTCTTGGTTATAAAAATGACAAACAATATCAACTCAAGAAAACAAAATAAATGAATAAGCAAACCATGTACAAAAGAAAATAAATCACTGTATATATAAAGATTAGAATTTCAAACTTTAAAGTCCCCAAGTCCAGTCCAGCACTCAAATCTATTGGATAAATGTTCTTTTGTCTTAATCAAAAAGCACAGAGTTTAATCGAACGGCCAGACAAACCAGAATAATCCCATCTTTAATCCCATGCTGCCAAAGTGTCATGCAGGGCAGCATGGCGGCTCAGTGGTTAGCACTGCCACCTCACAGCTCCAGGGTCCCGGGTTTGATTCCAGCCTTGGGCGACTGTCTGTGAGGAGTTTGCACATTCTCCCCATGTCTGAGTGAGTTTCCTCCAAGTGATCCAGTTTCCTCCCACAGTCCAAAGATGTGCAGGCTGGGTGGATCAGCCGTGTGCTAAATTGCCCTTCGTGTTCGGGGAATGGGTCTGAGTGGGATGCTTCAAGGGACAATGTGGACCTGTTGGGCCGAAGGGCCTGTTTACACACTGTAGGTAATCTAATCTTATTCAGAGCAGTAAAACAACCTCAGCAATCTGGTATAGCTCAAAAATAACTAGAATTCCAGCTAGAGATGCATTTGTGCGATGCTTTCTACAGTCAAATATCTTTGAAAGCACTTCGTTGACAAACTTCAAACATGAAAAATGATTTCACGAGATTATTTGGATTTCATAGATTCAGGAAGTATTAATTCAAGATCGATTATGTGCAAAACGTACAACAGCAGCATGGAGTCAGAGGGCTACCAAAGTCAGGACACCACAAACAAACCACGTGCCAAGTATCTGACTGCTCTAGATAGCGGTATCATTCGGTTTCAACTATTCACAGGAAGTTTGCAGGATAACTACTAATAAAGTGGTGTGAAGAGGAAAACCATTCCTGCAATAATGCATCATTATCACAAACTAGACGAATGACAATCTGAGATAAACAACCCCAAAAGCGTGATAATGTAGGACAAACAATTCCAAAAGACAAAGAATTTTGGATGATTGACACTGAAAAATATTAACAAGCCAATCTCTAGGAATAATGCAATCATTGGACATGCAAGGCAAGCAGCTTCTTTAATGCAAAAACAGAGTTAACATTTTGGGTCCAGCGACCCTCCCTCAGAACTGGAAGGGTCACCCAGACCTGAAACATTAACTCCGTTCTTACCTTCACAGATGTTGCCAGAAATGCTGAGCTTTTCCAACAACTTTGTTTTTGTCCCTGAGTTGCAGTGTCCGTGATTCTTTCAGTTATTATTTAGCTTCTTGAATGTGATTGTTATGGGTTGGAGTGCTGTTTGCCATCCTGTTCTGGGTGCCTTATATCTTCATGACAAAGGCTCTACATTATTTTACAGGTCTTTCTGGCTCTCCAGCAATTCTTCTCACATTCTTAAATTTCACATTGAAAATACAATTTCACTACATGTCAAATCAAACTTACATTTTCATTAGTGTTTCCTTTTCTGCAGGACTGAAATTATATTCTTCTAGAAAGCTTGATCTGTTGAAGTCTATGCTTCTGCAATTGATCATAAACCACAAAAGAAAAAGCAAATTAAAATGGTGTTTAGGTCTACAATTGCTTGCCAGCCGTAAAATAAAAAAATGAAGTCTCAAAATTCAGCATCCCAAACTGTGATCAGCTAACTTTATGAAACAAGGTCACACTCTAAATGTAAAACTGCATAAAATAGTGAATACGTTCTTTAAATTTCCTCAGGAAGTTTACCAGAAATGCCCTTGAGGGCCAAAGCAGCTCACCAGCAGTGGTGGCGGCTGGTGGTAACAGGGGAAAGGAGCAGGTGCAAGGAGTGAAGCCACTTCTTCAATAGCTTACATTTGCTACTAGTCCAGAAATTTCAGTCTGAGATAAACTCAACACCTTCACACGCAACTGCTGCTTGTGCTTTGTATTGCTTGTTCCTCAGAATTAGGGAGAGAATAGGAAAAGAACTCAGAAGCTGTTTCTTCATCAATGTGCCATGATCTGGAATGATATCCGTGTTTTTGTTTCTGTGGTATGTGTTACAGAGTCAGACAGCATGGAAACATCTCTGCCTTCATGAAGAGATTTCTGATTATCCAACCTATGGCCACCAGCTCTCCAGCCATTCCCTTTATACACTACTGTATTGCAAATGAAGCATAACATGGTCACATTTTGGATCAAACTCACTTCTTGACTGTTGCTCCCTTTTCTGGTGAACTTAAATTCTGAATTTCATCAGTATTCGGACAGTGTTCAGACTCAACGCTTTCACAGCTGCAAATGAACATGAAGAACAATTTAAAACACCTCAAGCAAACCCTTTCATCTTCAGTTAAATCCAGTAAAATACCCATGAAAATTGAAGATTCAGAATTACAAGCCTCCATCAGATGGTTTTATTAAACAAGTTACACACCAGATGGTGAAGATTTCTGAGTCAGCATAAAATGTTAGCCCATATGCTCCCCAAGTATTCTTGCTTGAGACTGGGATTACAGTTCCTGTGATGCTGTCCCACCAATAAGATGAATCTAGTTGCTGGATTTATCCACACACTTCTGAACATAAACATAGTACATGTTGTAATCCTCCAGTCCTCTGATACCACCCCTGCATTCAAACAGCATTAGGTTGTTGTGCAAAGTGCCACTGCAGCCTCAAGCTATTTTTTTCTTTCTCAGTATCCTCAGTTGTCTACAATTCACTTCCTTCTGAGTTACCAACACCAGGGACAACCAGCCGTTCTAATCAAAGCAGAAATTGCTGTAAAAGCTCAGTGGCTCAAATTACTCAAAAATGTTAACTCTGCTTTCTCGCCACAGATGCTGCCAGACCTGCTTAGCTTTTCCAGCAATTTCCATTTTCGTTTCAGTTTTCCAGCATCTGCAGTTGTTTAATGTTCACATTTCTAAAATGCTGTCCAACCTCAGCTCATCCTTGTCTCAACTATTTACTTTTCATCGTGAATTGGACATCAACTTCTTCTGAATAGTATCTCAGCCAGGCCCTTACCTCTGTGAAGATTAAACAGTGATTTATGACCATTAGCCCCACTTTCGCTACCCTTTCACTGCTCACAATGGAGGACGACATTCGGATTCCCTGTTAACATGAGCTGCCAGCATCATTTAGTTCAACACTTCCCTTCTGAACTACTTATAATTAACTCGGTACACATTGGGGTCATCAATAATCCTCATCATTTGTACCATTTGCCACTATTTCCTGCTTGTGGAAACATTCTGACACTGTCACTAAACAACCTCCTGCTGTAAGACAGACTGCTGTTTCATTGCAGTTTTCCCTGAACTTGTGTTCAACCTTACTTGCTGCAAACGCCTTCTTGCTCCTTTTGAAGTTGGACCTCCTCCAAATCAAAATTATTCTGGATTGTTCCTTCCTCTTTTCTGTAGCCAAAATAAATATCTTATGATATGGTGCTTCCTGAAATGATCCATGTCTGATATTTGATCGATAGTGTGTGTGTGTATGTGTGTGCACAATAATTATAGAAGTGGTAGTGCAGGTTGAAGATATCATCAGGATTCTGAACTTTAAAAATTGGAGCATTGTATGAAAAACAAATATGTTCTGACTAATCATGATTAAACAAAAACCTCCTGATTTCCCCTCAACTCTGGTATTTACCAACCACACTTCAGGAAGGGATTTGAGAGGGTGCACAAAACATTCACAAAAAATATTACCATAGATGACAAACTAGACAGCCCTGTGGAGAGGCTGAAGGAGCTTGGGCTGCTCTTGGAGAAGACTAAGAAGTGATTTTAAAAGTGTTCAAAATTATAAGGGATTTGGTTGGAATGGATAAGAACAATCGGTTCCTTGTGACAGAAGGCTTAAGAAGAAAAGGACACTGATTTAAGATGATCAGCAAAAAGAACCAATGGTGACAAGGATTTTTTTTAAAAATAGCATCATTAGAAACTGGAAAGCACTGCCTCATTGTGTGGTGGATGCAGCTTCAATTGAGGTCTTCAAAAGTGAGCTACAATTTTCGAAAGGAGAGGTTTCGCAGTATTACACAGTAAAAGGACTTAGGAGTGAACGTAGGCAAGTCCCTCTTTGAGAGCTGGTACAAACATTATCAAATCATTGTCTCTGGGCTATTACCATTTGATGGCTGTATAACATTGCACAAACTGCTGGCTCCCCAGCTATTTCCTACCGCTTTGTCATATTCTGAATAATGACTCACTTTGTCATGCATGCAGTTAAACTTACTTAGCAATTATTTCGCTGGATCCTGAAGAACCACAACTTCCATTTTCCTCACCATTTGCACTGTCAACATTTCCAGAACTGCAATTGATCAAAGAGGACAAATTAAGTCATTTAGAATAGGCAAACTCATCCAGAATTAAATCCAACTCAATTCAACACAAAAAAATCACAGTCTTGAGAGCAGGTTCTTTTGACTTCCACAGGATGCCCACAGGTCTTCATATTGAGGCAGTGCTGGGGTGGGGGTTGGAAGAGACAGAGCAGGGCAATAAGGAGAGAAAACCATTTCTTCAGTATTTCACCCTTGTTGAAAGCCGTTCCTGCGCTGTGCAAGAACTTGATACTGAAAGACAAGGAAAATTCAATCTACCATTGAAAAGCTTTGAAAGCTTTATGCTAATTCAACATTATCCCATCTCTCAAAGTAAGCCAAACATTGCAGAAGCAGTCAAGCAATTGCTTCATGTGATTGCTATTGTCTGGATTGGTGCTCACTGCACTGCCAATTGGGGTATCTTCCTGAGGCAACCCTGACATAATCTTACAGCAAATCCCAACAGTTTCCTTTGACAGTATTAGATCCCAAATACCATACAACAGGATTAATCTGACGTCACATCAAATTTACTTGTCAATTACTCCTTCAGTTTCTGACAAACTTAGGTTTCTACCCACCACACAGTGTGACATGTCAACATTTTCACAGCTGCAAATGGTCACAAAACACCAAATAAATCATTTTACTTGTGCATATTATCATAATGTTAATTTCTGGCACTCTTATCAACATTGGGATTTTTGGCTGAGAGGGGGAATGAGTCAGTAGATGAGGTGTAAAGATGTCAAATAAAGAACCTCTGCACTGGGACAGACAATAAACATCCCAAAAGAGAGGATTTAAGTTTAACTTCCTCATCTCTGAAAAAGAAACACAAGCTCTTTACAGACTATTGACAATTCAACTCTCACAAGCACAGCTTGTAACTCAAAGTTTGATTCGGAGCACTGATGTAGGAATTTGTCATTGCTCAAATTCACTGAAGCTTAAAGGTCAGATTAGTCACCAGTGGCTGTTTTGCTGAAAAAAAAATCATTTTTCTATCCTGCTTCTTTAACAGTTCTGAGTTTAGTTAAAGATCTGGACAGAATAAGCTCAGGATTAATTCCAGGTCTCTGACTTGGGAAAGTGCCTGACTCCATGAATACACATGGCAAATGGCCAAATTAGATAATTAAAAATGCAAACTATTCAATGGCAATATTGTATGGGAGATATACCAAGGCTCGGACACGGGGAGCAGGTCACATTCTTAATTGACGACATATTTCTTCAAATGTTACGGACATTTGGAGGACACTTCAATGAACTTGGAGGAAGTTTGTGGGGAGGGTGCAGCTGAAGCAGGAAGGAGGAACACAGAGAAGTGCTGAGGTGGGGTAGAGGAGATTAACTCATTTCTTTAGCAATTTTACCAGAGCCACATTGTCCAGAAATATAACCTCAATATTGATCTGAAAACAATTTCCCATCTAAGTGTTTTGGATGCTTCAATGGTGATGCTATTATTTTAGACAACTGTCTCTGTTATAAATTTTCCAGGGAGGCAGCCCAGCAGACACTTTATTGTGAGAGAGATAATGGGAACTGCAGATGCTGGAGATTCCAAGACAACAAAATGTGAGGCTGGATGAACACAGCAGGCCAAGCAGCATCTCAGGAGCACAAAAGCTGACGTTTCGGGCCTAGACCCTTCATCAGAGAGGGGGATGGGGGGAGGGAACTGGAATAAATAGGGAGAGAGGGGGAGGCGGACCGAAGATGGAGAGTAAAGAAGATAGGTGGAGAGGGTGTAGGTGGGGAGGTAGGGAGGGGATAGGTCAGTCCAGGGAAGACGGACAGGTCAAGGAGGTGGGATGAGGTTAGTAGGTAGCTGGGGGTGCGGCTTGGGGTGGGAGGAAGGGATGGGTGAGAGGAAGAACCGGTTAGGGAGGCAGAGACAGGTTGGACTGGTTTTGGGATGCAGTGGGTGGGGGGGAAGAGCTGGGCTGGTTGTGTGGTGCAGTGGGGGGAGGGGATGAACTGGGCTGGTTTAGGGATGCAGTAGGGGAAGGGGAGATTTTGAAACTGGTGAAGTCCACATTGATACCATATGGCTGCAGGGTTCCCAGGCGGAATATGAGTTGCTGTTCCTGCAACCTTTGGGTGGCATCATTGTGGCAGTGCAGGAGGCCCATGATGGACATGTCATCAAGAGAATGGGAGGGGGAGTGGAAATGGTTTGCGACTGGGAGGTGCAGTTGTTTGTTGCGAACTGAGCGGAGGTGTTCTGCAAAGCGGTCCCCAAGCCTCCGCTTGGTTTCCCCAATGTAGAGGAAGCCGCACCGGGTACAGTGGATGCAGTATACCACATTGGCAGATGTGCAGGTGAACCTCTGCTTAATGTGGAATGTCATCTTGGGGCCTGGGATGGGGGTGAGGGAGGAGGTGTGGGGACAAGTGTAGCATTTCCTGCGGTTGCAGGGGAAGGTGCCGGGTGTGGTGGGGTTGGAGGGCAGTGTGGAGCGAACAAGGGAGTCACGGAGAGAGTGGTCTCTCCGGAAAGCAGACAGGGGAGGGGATGGAAAAATGTCTTGGGTGGTGGGGTCGGATTGTAATTTGTGACTGCTATAGTCTGGAGTGGCACTCATCACATTGCACTAAAAATTTTGAAGAAATCAATGGTTCCCCATCATTCTCTTTTCACACTGCTGCATTCCAAATGAAGCAGAATTAAAACACATCAAAATTATTTCCGATCAACCTTGCTTCCTCATGGTTACACAGATGCCTGGCAAACTTTGATTCCCACCCACCCGACAATCTATACGGCCAAAATATCTGCAGCTGCAAGTGCTCATGAAGCACAAATTAAGAAAAGGATTTGCATCTACAACTGATTTATAAACACTGAAAATAAATTTTGAAGCCCAAAATGCTCAGTATTTCAAGTCCTCATTCGGTTAAAGTCCAGATGAATGACTACACTGGATGGTTTGCTTTCCAAATTTT
Source organism: Stegostoma tigrinum (assembly GCF_030684315.1). Classification (NCBI taxonomy): domain Eukaryota; kingdom Metazoa; phylum Chordata; class Chondrichthyes; order Orectolobiformes; family Stegostomatidae; genus Stegostoma; species Stegostoma tigrinum. The sequence continues at coordinate 258,882 of NW_026728182.1, read as the reverse complement.
CAGAGAAAATATGTCGGTCACTCCAGTTACGTAGGCTGGTGCATTTGACGGGAGGTGGGAGGTTTCGCAGTTTAGCATTGTTGCAAGTTAGACCACCAAGGTCTGGATGTTGAGGGCCAATCAAATTTTCACTGAACATTTTTGAATGTTTTCTATAGATCAAAGGCTGAAATGTGTCATTGATTTAATTACTGGCAATGGCCTCGGAGGGAATAAAGCTGTTTCTTTAATGTGATTTTTATCGTCTCGAATGGCGACATAATCTTTCAAGAGCTACTATATTCACAGCAATTTCTTTTCATGGTATGTATTACGAATGAAGCACAGAAGGATGAAACTTACTTTGAAATTTCTGCAGTCGCTTTCGGTGAACTTGGTTCTTCAACTTTATCAGAGTTTGGGCTGTCAAAGGTTTTGGACCTGCAATTCATTAAGACCATAAGACCATCAGACATTGGAGCAGAAATTAGGCCATTCGGCCCATTGAGTCAGTTCTGCCATTCAGTCATGTGTGATAAGTTCCTCAACACCATTCTCCTGCTTTCTCCCCATAACCCTTAATCCCCTCGATAATCTGTCTCAGTTTTAAATGTACTCAATGACCTGGCCCCCACAGCCTTCTGTGGCAGTGAATTTCACAGATTCAACACTCTCTGGCTGAAAAAGTTTCTCCAAATCTCCATTTGAAAAGATCTCCTCTTTATTCTAAATGTGGGCCCTTGGGTCCTAGTCTGTCCTACCAATGAAAGCATCTTCCCAACATCCACTCTGTCCAGGCCATTCAGTATTCTGAAAGTTTCAATTAGATACCCCTCATCCATCTAATCTCCAATGAGTGTAGTCTCACAGTCCTCAAACGTTCCTCATATTTTAAGCTTTCCATTCCCTGGACCTTTCTCATGAACCTCCTCTGAACCCGTTCCAGGTACAGTGCATACTTCCTGAGATACGGGGCCCAAGTCTGTACACAGTACTCCAAGTATGGCCTGACCAGAGCCTCATAAAGCCTCAGAGGTACAGCCCTGCTGTTACATTCAAGTCCTTTCAAAATAAATGCCAACATTACATTTGCCTTCCTGACTATATAAGGCAAAAATTAAAGACATTGTAAACAAGCACTTGCACCCAGAAATGGCTTCCTTACAAAACGAACATTGAAAAATTTCATGTGGAATCCATAAGGCCATAAGTTTTGGGGGCAGGAATAGCTCATTCGGCCTACTGAGTCTGTTTTGCCATTTGATTCTGGCTGAGATCTTTCTCAAGCCCAATTTCCAGCCTTCTTCTCGAAACCTTGATCCTCTTATTAATCAAGAACGCTTCTCTCTCTCTATCTTAAATAGACCTAATGACTTGGCCTCCATGGCTTTCTGCAATGTTTTCCTCAGATTAGCCACTCCTTGACTGAAGAAATTCTTTCTGACCTGAGTTCTAATGGTTGGTCTCTTCACTCCACGACTGTGCCCGCATGTCCTAATCTCTCCTACTCGTGGAAGCATCTTCTCCGTTCCACGTGCAATCCTTCCAGGCCTCTCAGTATGCTGTAAGTTTCAATGAAATTCCAACCCATCCTTCTAAACTCCATCCTGTACAGAACCAAAACCCTCAACCACTCTTCAAATGAGAAGCCCTCTCAAGTTTTCAAGTACTTATCAACTGGATTTGTTAAACAGGCAACATTTCTGATGTGTATAACTACAATAGATCGTGATTTGTTTTCCCCCTCCAAGTTTTAACTGGTGGTATACAAGTGATTGTGACTGAGTCTGGAAGAGTAGCTGGGGGGAAGCTGCAAGGAAGAAGGAATTTCACCTTTCACACAAGTTTTCAGAACACCACGGTCTGTTTATTTTTGGGCAATGGGGGGAGGTGGGGCATGTAATAACACTGGAAAGCAGAGAGTTAGAGAGTCAAGTTTTTCAATACGTTTACCTGCATTGCATAGTCCAATGTTTGGAAAAGAAACATTCCATTAAAGATCCTGTGGAGAGGCTGAAGAAGCTCCGGCTGCTCTTGGAGAAGACTAAAAAGTGGTTTTAAAAGTGTTCAAAATCATGAGGGATTTGGTTAGAATGGATAAGAACAATCGGTTCTTTGTGACAGAAGGCTTAAGAAGAAAAGGACACTGATTTAAGATGATCAGCAAGAAGAACCAATGGTGACAAGGATTTTTTATTAAATAGCCTATTTAGGAACTGGAAAGCTCGACCTAATAGTGTGGTGGATGCAGCTTCAAATGGGGTCTTCAAAAGTGAGCTACAATTTTCGAAAGGAGATGTTTCGCAGTGTTACACAGTAAAGGGATTTAGGACTGAACATCGGCAAGTCCCTCTTTGAGAGCTGGTACAAACATTATCAAATCATTGTCTCTGGGCTATTACCATTTGATGGCTGTACAACATTGCACAAACTGCTAGCTCCCCAGCTATTTCCTACCGCTTTGTCATATTCTGAATAATGACTCACTTTGTCATGCATGCAGTTAAACTTACTTAGCAATTATTTCGCTGGATCCTGAAGAACCACAACTTCCATTTTCCTCACCATTTGCACTGTCAACATTTCCAAAACTGCAATTGATCAAAGAGGACAAATTAAGTCATTTAGAACAGGCAAACTCGTCCAGAATTAAATCCAACCCAATTCAACACAAAAAAATCACAGTCTTGAGAGATGGATTGTTTTGACTTCCACAGGATGCCCACAGGTCTTCATATTGAGGCAGTGCTGGGGTGGGGCTTGGAAGAGACAGAGCAGGGCAAAAAGGAGAGAAAGCCATTTCTTCAGTATTTCACCCTTGTTGAAAGTTGTTTCTGGGCTATGCAAGAACTAAATACTGAAAGACAAGCAAAATTCAATCTACCACTGAAAAGCTTTGAAAGCCTTATGCTAATTCAACATTATCTCACCTCCCAAAATAAGCCAAACATTGCAGAAGCAGTCAAGCAGTTGCTTCATGTGATTGCTATTGTCTGGACTGGTGCTCACTGCACTGCCAATTGGGGTATCTTCCTGAAGCAACCCTGACATAATCTTACAGCAAATCCCAACAGTTTCCTTTCACAGTATTAGATCCCAAATACTGTACAACAGGTTTAATCTGACGTCACATCAAATTTACTTGTCAATTACTCTTTCAGTTTCTGACAAACTTAGGATTCCACCCACTACACAGTGTGACATGTCAACATTTTCACAGCTGCAAATGGTCACAAAACACCAAATAAATCATTTTAATTGTGCATGTGATCACAATTTTAATTTCTGGCACTCTTATCAACATTGGGATTTTTGGCTGTGAGGGGGAGCCAGTGGGTAGATGAGATGTAAAGATGTCAAATAAAGAACCTCTGCACTGGGACAGACAATAAATATCCCAAAAGAGACGATTTAAGTTTAACTTCCTCATCTCTGACAAAGAAACTCAAGCTCTTTACAGACTATTGACAATTCAACCCTCACAAGCACAGCTTGTAACTCAAAGTTTGATTCGGAGCCCTGATGTAGGAATTTGTCATTGCTCAAATTCACTGAAGCTTAATGTCAGATTAGTCACCAGTGGCTGTTTTGCTGAAAAATTAATTTTATTCATTTTTCTTTCCTGCTCCTTTAATAGTTCTGAGTTTAGTTAAAGATTTGGACAAAATAAGCTCAGGATTAATTCCAGGTCTCTGACTTGGGAAAGTGCCTGACTTCATGGATGCACATGGCAGATGGCCAGATTAGATAATTAAAAACGCAAACTATTCAATGGCAATATTGTATGGGAGAAATACCAAGGCTCGGACACGGGGAGCAGGTCACATTCTTAATTGTAGGAATATTTATTCAAATGTCACGGAAGTTTGGAGGACACTTCAATGAACTTGGAGGAAGTTTGTAGGGAGGGTGCAGCTGAAGCAGGAAAGAGGAACAAAGAGAAGTGCTGAGGTGGGGTAGAGGAGATTAACCCATTTCTTTCATATTTTTTTACCAGAGCCACATTGTCCAGAAATATAACCTCAATATTGATCTGAAAACAATTTCCCATCTCAGTGTTTTGGATGCTTCAATGGTGATGCTATCATTTAAGGCAAATGTCTCTGTTATAAATTTTCCAGGGAGGCAGTCCAGCAGCCACTTTAATGTGATTGCTATAGTCTGGAGTGGCATTCCTTACATTGCAACAAAAAATTTGAAATCAATGATTCTCCATCATTCCTTTTTCACACTGCTGCATTCCAAATGAAGCAGAATTAAAACACATCAAAATTATTTCCGATCAACCTTGCTTCCTCATGGTTACACAGATGCCTGGCAAACTTTGATTCCCACCCACCCGACAATCTGTACGGCCAAAATATCTGCAGCTGCAAGTGCTCATGAAGCACAAATTAAGGAAAGGATCTGCATCTACAACTGACTTATAAACATTGAAAATAAATACTGAATCCCAAAATGCTCTGTATTTCAAGTCCCCAATTGGTCAAAGTCCAGACGAATGACTACACTAGATGGTTTGCTTTCCAAATTTTCAGAGAAAATATGTAGGTCACTCCAGTTACGTAGGCTGGTGCATTTGACGGGAGGTGGGAGGTTTCGCAGTTTAGCATTGTTGCAAGTTAGACCACCAAGGTCTGGATGTTGAGGGCCAATCAAATTTTCACTGAACATTTTTGAATGTTTTCTATAGATCAAAGGCTGAAATGTGTCATTGATTTAATTACTGGCAATGGCCGCAGAGGGAGTAAAGCTGTTTCTTTAATGTGATTTTTATCATTTCGAATGGTGACATAATCTTTCAGGAGCTACTATATTCACAGCAATTTCTTTTCATATTATGTATTATGAATGAAGCACAGAAGGATGAAACTTACTTTGAGATTTCTGCAGTCGCTTTTGGTGAACTTGGTTCTTCATCTTTCTCAGAGTTTGGGCTGTCAAAGGTTTTGGACCTGCAATTCATTAAGACCATAAGACCATCAGACATAGGAGCAGAAATTAGGCCATTCAGCCCATTGAATCTGTTCTGCCATTCAGTCATGGGTGATAAGTTCCTCAACATCATTCTCCTGCTTTCTCCCCATAGCCCTTGATCCCCTTGATAAACAGGAACCTATCTGTCTCAGTTTTAAATGTCCTGGCCTCCACAGCCTTCTGTGGCAGTGAATTTCATAGATTCAACACTCTCTGGCTGAAGATGTTTCTCCAAATCTTCAATTGAAAAGGTCTCCTCTTTATTCTAAGACCGTGCCCTCGGGTCCTCGTCTCTCCTATCAATGGAAGCATCTTCCCAACATCCACTCTGTCCAGGCCATTCAGTATTCTGAAAGTTTCAATTAGATCACCCCTCATCCTTCTAAACTCCAATGAATATAGTTCTGGATTCCTCAAACGTTCCCTATATGTTTCGCTTTCCATTCCTGGGATAACTGTCGTGAATCTCCTCTGAACCCATTCCAGGGACAGTACATCCTTCCTGAGATATAGGACACAAATCTGCACGCAGCTCTCCAAGTACGACCTGACCAGAGCCTTACAAAGCCTCAGAGATACAGCCCTGTTTTTACATTCAAAATAAATGCCAACATTGCATTTGCCTTCCTGAATATATAAGGCAAAAATTAAAGACATTGTAAACAAGCACTTGCACCCAGAAATGGCTTACTCACAAAACGAACATTGAAGTATTTAGTGTGGATCCATAAGACTATGAGATATAGGGGCAGAATTAGCTCATTCGACCTGCTGAGTCTGCGTTGCCATTCAATTCTGACTGTGATGTTTCTCAAGCCCAATTGCCAGCCTTCTTCTGGTACCCTTGATCCTCTTATTAATCAAGAACCCTTCTCTCTATATATCTTAAATAGACCGAATGACTTGGCCTCGATGGCTTTCTGCAATGTTTTCCACAGATGAGCAACTCCCTGACTGAAGAAATTCTTTCTTACCTTAGTTCTAAAGGTTGGTCTCTTCACTGTGCGACTGCGCCGGCATGTCCTAATCTCTCCTACTAGTGGAAACATCTTCTCCATTCCATGTGCAATCCTTCCAGGTCTCTCAGTATTCTGAAAGTTTCAATGACATTCCCTCCCATCCTTCTAAACTGCATCCTGAACAGAACCAAAACCCTCAACCACTCTTCAGATGACAAGCTCTCCCAAGTTTTCAAGTGCTTATCAACTGGGTTTGTTAAACAGGCAACATTTCTGATGTATGTAACTACAATAGATCGAGATTTGTTTTTCACCTCCAAGCATTAAAAGGTGGTTTGCAAGTGACAGGAGTTGAGTCTGGAAGAGAAGCTGGGGAAGTTGCAAGAAAGAAGGAATTTCAACTTTCACACGTTTTCAAAACACCACGGTCTTCTTTTTTGGGCAACGGGGGGAGGTGGGGCATGTAATAACATTGGAAATAGAGTTAGAGAGTCAAATTTTTCAATATATTTACCGGCAGTGCACAGTCCAATGTTTGGAAAAGAAACATTCCATTAAAGATCGTGTGTAATGCATGCCCAATCATTCACTGGCAATTAAATGGGAGGCGGGAGGATTAGGAAAATGGCAGGGAGGGGGTTTGCCACCTATACATTGCAAAGCTATGTGACATGGGCCAGTTCTCTTTGACACCTGGACTCTCCTTGACTTCTAAGGACTGCCTCCCTCATTTCCCTGATGGCGCCCACCTACACAACCTCAGTGACAATCAGCATTAACAGTTGGGCTGAGAAAGATGCTGATCTGCCATCCCTTTCTCTGGACCAGCAGCTGTCAAAACTGAGCCAAACCGTCAACTGGTGAGTAACGCCGGCAGCAATCTCTGTATTGGTTACCGTTGGAATCGGCCAAGGCCTCCAGGTTTCAGATCCAGCAGAAGGCCTGCAGCATGAACCACAAGCTTCCATCTAAAATTTCTTTTTACAACACTAAGAACAGAGCAAATATTAGAACAACAGCCAACTGTTTCTTTAATATAAAAAAAACAAACTACGGACGCAGACAATCTGAAAGAAAAGCAGATGTTTCTGGAGAAACTCTACAGGTTTTGCAGCATCTGCAGACAGAAAACAGAGTTCAAGTTGAGCCAAGCGACACTTCTTCAGAGATGCAAAGTTCTGAACAGGGGAACCTCAACTCAAAGCGCCCACTCTGCTTTCTCTCCACAGATGCTGCTCAGTTTCAGGAGAAAGTCTCAAAATAATGTTCCTGAAAATGGTGGCCCTCCAGCAGCTGCCCTTCACATAGTTGTATTCTGATTAAAGCATTATTTCCTCACACATTGGATCAATACTTACTTTCTGATCTCTGTAACTGTCTCTGCAGGCACTGGATTTGCAAGCTCCTCACAGCTCGGAATGTTATCACTGTTTCCGCTGCTGAAATTAGTTGTGAAAAATGTCATTTTAAACAAACACTTGCAGCCAGTAATTGTTCGCACATCGGCAGTTTCCTTTGTATTCCTTGTACTCTGAATAAAGCAAAACCTTAACCGCTTGTTGTATTCAAACTTATTCCTTCATGATAGATTTTAGAGTGCATGGTTTCCCATCTACCTTGTTGTTTGCACTGTCAGGTATTCTGCAAATGGTCATAAAAGCGCTATCAAGTAAATTTAAGCGAACATCTACATCCACAATAAAATTATCGTCATACACCTGAAAGACATTGAGTCCGTAATTTGAGCCATTGACAGCTAATTTTGTAACAACAGGTCTAGACGCAACTACAGAATATGGTGATTTGTCTCCACAAAGCCCTTGACTGCAGTTTGCAGGATAAGACCGTGAGACTGGGGTATGGCAGTAAAGAAAGAGAGAGAGAGAGAGAGAGAGAGAGAGAGAGAGGGAAGGAGAGAGAGAGAGAGAGACGGATGTATCAGATCCATTTCTTCATCATTTTATATTTGTTGCAAAGTCGAATAATATCTTAAACAAAGAGCTCCAGGCCCAAATATAGAAAGGCAACCAACTGTCCGATGAAATACTTCAGATAGTGTCTCGACATACAGGGCTGCATTTCCCAAGTCAACTGGCCTTGGCCTGAGACATGACATTCTTGGTAAAGTGAAGGGGAGTTCATGAGGAAAGCTGAATTCTCTTCTGCACCATTATACTGTATTGTCAGCGGTGGGCAAAGTAGCTGGTTTCATGACTCACTGGGCATGAAGTAAGTCACCAGCTGAAAGCCACTTGTGCCTGTCTGTCTTGCAAATAAGAGAGTTCCACAACTCCCACAGTGGACATTGGCCTGCAAATCTCTTTTGTGTAAGCTCAGCAATACCAACCTTCATGACAGCAAAGAAAAGATTGCAGCTCTGCCTCTATTTCATTCTTTGGTCAACAGTTTTTATAAAATAGATCACCCTCCAGATGTACTGGGAGTAGGTTTTTCTTCAAAACCTTCACAGGAGATTTGAAAGACAGCACAGGCAGACTGAGGGGAGGGGAGGAGGTAGGAACCTCAATTCTTCAACATGTTGTATCCTTAATTCAGAGTTCAGCTATCTAAATGTTTGGCGACAAATGGAGATCTGAATAGTGAATAGATGAGCAATTTTTCACTGAACACTTTTGGATCTTTTCTGTTGATACAACTTTTCTTTTTAAACAAACAAAATCTGTGTAGATTTTTGATACAATCAAACAACTCTGTTCATGTGACTGCTGCTGTCTAGTGTTTGCTGCATTGCTGTGGGAGGAAGGCCCTCCACAGATCTTACAGGAAGTGCCAGCAGGTTTTTTAACATTGTTGTATTTTGGATGAAATTTAATTAAGTCACACATTAGACTAAAGCTTACTTTGTGCTCACTGAATCGATAACTGGAATCTCTTCTGCCTCTGAGGTGCCAAAGCTTCCATATCTGCAATTGGTCAGACAGCACAAACTAAGTGATTTTAAACAAGCTTGAATCTACAATTTGCATTCAGCCACTGAAAAACATCTGAAGGTTCAGGATTTTGGCATTTGAAGCCTTGATTACCAAGTTTGTTAATACTTTGCATTGAAACTCCAATTTGGCACTTTACAGCATACCTGCCTCATCCCCTGCCACAGAGAAGAGTAAAGCATTCAATGTGGTTCAATGTTTTTTTAAAAAATCACTGTTTTAAATTGACAACCACTGCCCTTTAGACACTCGCCCTTCATTCTAGTCTCTTCTACAGGAGGAAACATTGTCTCCATGTCTACCCTGTCCAAATCGTCAGGTTTTTTTTGTTTCAAACACGTTGCCTCTTCCTTCCCTAAACACCAACTGATGCAAGCCTTGCCTGTGCAAATTTTCCTTGTAAGACAAGTCACTTAGTCTTGGTGTTATTCTGGTAAACCTGCTCTGAACTGCGTCTAATATATTTACTTCCATCCTTGAAATACACTGACTAATATAAAGAAAATCATTCAAGATATTGGATAACCAGTGATCCCTAATTTTGTGCTTAAATTCCCTCATGATAAAATGAAAACATTTAATTGCTTTCCAAATTACTTAATGTGTCTGTACATGATCATTTTGTGATTCATGCACGAGGATACCCAGATTCCACTCTATCTCAGAGCAATGCAATCTCCCTCAATAAAAACAAAACTGCTATTCTTTCTGCCAAAATGGACTTCAAATTTACCCATGTACAACTCTATTTGTCATATCGTTGACTACTTGCTAAACCTATATTTCTCTGCAGTATTCCGAAGTCCTCTAAGGTTAATTTTTTAGCGCATCTTTGTCACATCACCAAATCTGTCAGTCATAAATTCATTCCTTCAGAAGTCATGGGCTGGTCGTCAACACTTGGAAAACTTGGGCAGGAACAGATTTTTTAAATTATACTCATACTATACGATCCTAACCATTTTGAACTCAAGTTAATTCTCACGTATAAAAGCACACGTAAAAAGGGATGAATTCCCTGGATCTAATTACAGAACACCAAAATAACTGTAGCAACTAGTCAGACTGTTTCTCCCTTTCACCATGGATAAAGGAAAATTTTGAAATGTAGGGTGCCTGTAAGGTGAACGGATGCTATAAACATCCGTTGAATTATGATGATCTTTTAGCCGAATTAAAATGGTTGGCTCAAACACTAATCTTAAACACAAAATCTGACCAATTGGTAAAATGGGTTTGAACTTTTGAATGGCATGGAAGCCACTTTGTTGTTGACTTTTTAAAAACTCCAAGAATCTCCCTGCAGATGGAGACTTTCACCAAAAGACAATGGACAAGTTAGAGATCTAAGCAGCCAAAGTCATAAACAGTTACACTGTGAAAGGAGGAGATAGTAAATATAACAGATGATTGTCTTAACCACAGCTACCTTAGAGTTTAATGAGAACCAAACTCCTCAAATTTCAACAAACCACAGTTTGCTGAGATTCCTTGGTTTTACGAAATTTTCACTTTACCTTTAAAAGAATACCATCATCTAAGATGACCACCGGCCTAACACAAAAGCAAATAAGAAAGTAATAACCTGCGAAGAATCGTTGTCCACTATCTCACCTCTGAGAGATAACGTGAGACACATGCGTGAGCTGTGATGTTTCAAATTCTACGGCAAGTATGGGTCATCTTTTTTTAAAAACTCAGAAGCTTCTGGTTGGAATTATTCTGCTGGAACATTTATTTACTTGGGCAAAGAATTGAGAATATTTTGGCAACAGGCAAAAAGAGAAACCCAAATTCCCTTTTGAAAGGTCCAGCTGGATCGATTTCTGCAACCTATTGGGTTCATGAAAGCCTGCTCATTAGCTTACTGCTTTGAAGAAAAATCTAATAATCTCTGGTTATTTGCTGATTTTCTCCAATTTTTTAACCATAGCACATTTGGGAAACTTTTCCTACCCAGGGATATCCCTCTAATGTCAGAGGTACATCAATTGCAGGTCAGCAGTGGTGAGAATCGCTTTGTCCCCGAACTGAGTTTTTATAAGTTACCCCAAAACACCATTTGTGAAGTACATAAACTGTTCAATGCTCACCCAACATGCAAAAAAACTAATGTATGAAAACTGAGGTGACAAGAGAAACCATCACTGATGTCATTTGAAAAACATTTCACCCATTATTACAGAACTGCGGTATTCCTGCATATTTCAGTTGGAAGCAGACATTCATTTGACCAACATTTCAGTTTTGCAATGAAGGTTCCTCACCCTGAACTCAGCTTCCAAACTTTGATTGTTATGCCCAACACAGACTTACAGACAATTGATCAGAGATAATGGGAACTGCAGATGCTGGAGAATCCGAGATTACAAAGTGTGGAGCTGGATGAACACAGCAGGCCAAGCAGCATGTTCGGAGCACAAAAGCTGGGTCTAGGCCTGACATGTCAGCGTGTGTGCTCCTAAGATGCTGCTTAGCCTGCTGTGTTCATCCAGCTCCACACTTTGTTATTACAGACAATTGATAGGCTTCTTTCAATTAAAATAACATTTTTCCATTCACTACATGCAGAAACTTAAACATTCCAAACATAGTTGTAGGAAGCTCCAAACTACATAAAAAGCATTGAAGGAAGTCAACGTCACTGTTTATCTTTAATACCAAGGTCCAGACATTGTCCTAATACATTCACCACACTTTTTAATCGTTGTATTGTACTGGTTCTCGATCGCTTCATTATTGCGAAAAAATAATCAAAAATACATTGGCAGCTGTCTCAGCATTATGTTTTGTGAGTATGTTTTATTCACTTCTGTCCCAAATCACTAGCCGGGTGCTTAAACATGATTTGTGCCACCATTTGGGATCAGGGATATTGGAAGGCGATGGGGGCACAAAACAGGAGAACTGAAGGACTGCTTTGCCTTGTTGTAAACAAACAAGCTCATCAGTCCCACTGCAGTCTCTCTTTATGAAGGACTTCAAGTCTAATTACTTTTAATCAAGTTATTCAAACTTATTATGACACATGACATAGGAGATAGAATTTGAATCCGGACCTTTTAGGCAGAAGGTGGAAGATAAAACCATCTGTGTGGAGGATAAAATCCTCCAGAATACTTTAAAAAATGTGGACTTTTCTGATGAAACTGGATGAAAGTTAAAGCCCAAATTTGCAGAGCTTAATGTCCAAGGGATTGGGGTGCAGGTAAGTTTGTGTCTTCAATGAACAAAAAATAGTCTCCCTAACTGAGGGTTGGATGGAGATTCTCAGTTTACTGAGAGTTGTTTCCATATGGCTAGTTTCAGCGATTCATTGCCAGAAGGATTAATAACAAAAATTACTCGACAGAACATACTTTTCTATCATTACCATTAAACAAAGGAGATGCTCATAAGATTTATGCTCACTTGTCCAGGAGGATGTACAACACACTTTCAGCAGTGGTATATGCTTTGTATGTCGAAAAGAATGTGCGGATGTAGAAACGCTCCTTGTTCATGAGAGCGATTACAAAATTTTCGACAAGTCTTTTTGAGGTCTCAGAGTGAAGAATGTGAACGTTGGAGGTATCGACAGCGAGATGGGATGGAAGCTCATCTCCTGATGCCTACAGAGAATACAAATTTAAAAAGTAAATGTGATGCAGGAACAATGTTTATTTGTATAGATCTCTGACATGGTAGAAATATTTCAAAATGCTTCACATTTACATAATCATTTAAAAATCGCTCCAAGATTCATGAAGCTAAAACTAGGGCAGGTCACCAAAAGCTTGGTCAGAAAGATTGGTTTTGAGGACAAAGAGGAGATGTTTTGGAACAGTGTCCCAGAACTGGGTAGCTGAACACACCAATGACAGGATAAAGAAGATCAAGCATGCAGGCAAGATCAAAGTGGCCGGAATTAGAAGTGCAAAGATATGAGCATTGAAGGGTTGGAGGGGAATACCATTGATGAGGAGATACAATATGTTCAATCCAATGATAAAGCAGCTGGTCACTTCATGTATTGCTTGAACCATTAAAAAAAACACAAAGTTAAAGTCAAAACATTACAGAAACATGGCCAGCTAGATTCATACAAAACAGAAATTTGAGCCTTGGAGTTATTTTGTGTCGATCTCAAGAATATTAAACCATCATTTTAAGTAAATAAACATTTAATATTAAATCCCTTCAGCTGACTACCCACTATTTCTCAATTTCTACTTTAATCCAGTCATCAGACGGGCCAGAAAGTTTCCACAACAGAGAAAATGTGGAATTATGTGCAGCAACTTCTGTCTACAGCTCGAGGCCACAGCCAGCAACAGGAAACATGACAGTCTGGCTTCAATCCTGTTTGAATTCTCTGCTAACAATATCACTGACTTCACATTTCTGAACAATATTGTTCTGAGGAATCTAATTACTCTTGAAAGCAAGCTTACATAACTGGAAGGAAAGCAGAGAGGTGTAAAATGTTTGCTGACTTGGCGGAAAATAGAAGGAGGGAGAAACTGAAGAAAAAGGAAACCTCTGTTTTTTTTTTGTTCCACAACTCGTGCCATGCAAGGTCTCTTCCAATGTGCTGCCGAAGGGTTATCATACTTGATACTGTGGAGTGTGCAAAAGAAATTAAGAACTCTCACAAAGAACTTCATAGTTCAAATCACATCAAGCACCCCTATATCAAATTCAGTTTCCTTCATGTCAGCAGATGAATATACCTTTGGGATTGGGCAGGGGTCAGGGTGGAGCATGTCAGCAAAGGAGGGAATTGGAGCACTCTTGAAGGAGCCTGATTTGAAATTTGAAATCCAATGCGAACCTCTCAACTTTGCCAGAGTAGCTGACCGGTTCTGTCAGAATTATGAATCGTCTGTATTCACAGGAAATGTATTTCCAAGACTTGTTCCAAGTAATAGAAAATTGTACAAAATGTGTTTCAATTAAATGAAGTTGCCGTTTTAAGAACTTTACCCCACACAAGTATAAAAAAGCATGACTGCAGAAAAGCATAACCTCCAAACAAAGATAACAAAGTGTGGAGCTGGATGAACACAGCAGGCCAGGCAGCATCTTTGGAGCACAAAAGCTGACGTTTCGGGCCTAGACGCTCCATCAGAAAAGGGGGAGGGGGAGAGGGTTCTGAAATAAATGGGGAGAGAGGGGGAGGCGGACCGAAGATGGGTAGAGGAGAATATAGGTGGAGAGGAGACAGACAAATTTCGAGGCAGGAATGGAGCCAGTAGAGGTGATTGTAGGTAGGGAGGTAGGGAGGGGATAGGTCAGGCTGGGGAGGTCGAATAGGTCAAGTGGGTGGGATGAGGTTAGACAGAAGGAAATGGGTGTGTTGCTTGGGGTGGGAGGAGGGGATAGATGAGAGGAAGAACAGGTTAGGGAGGCAGGGGCAAGGTGGGCTGGTATTGGGATGCGGTAGGGGAAGGGGAGATTTTGAAGCTCAATTTGTTTATGTGTCATCATATTTTGATCCAGAAAGACAAATAACATTAAAAATAAATTGATGTTTTATGACGATGATGACAATCTCAGTGAGAGAAATTATGTAATGTCCATCTTTAAATATTAAAAGAGCAAAACTATTGAATGTTTGCAATACATTACTAAAACAAAGGCTACCAGCTGCCAATACATTGCCTTCAACATTTTTAATGGTGAAATCTCTGTTCCTTTCTCTCTCACCCTACTACTCATTCCTTCCATCTGTTCTGCTGTTGTGGTAAAAGGCTATCAGCTCCCCTACTCAAATTTACTTCATAATCATTCTTCCCGCTCCTTTCCTTCCCATTCATTGCACGGTGTAACAGAAGAAAGGACAGGATATCTATGGAAGGATGTGCCCTCCAGTGTTCTAAGTTTTCACAATTCCAGCAAAAAGGAAAAAAAAATACAATCGAGCGCAGTAAATCACGGTCCCTCAACGCACAGTTTTTGCGGCGATAAATCAAAACTGGTGCGTTTTCTCAGTATATTGTACACATGCAGTCAGTAAGCAATCAACAGGCATGGAGGAAATCTCTCAAGCAGATATTAATATGTCAATAAAAGCAGGATGGAAGAGTTGAAGTTAATTATGCAGCGGAGAGAATCAACTGAAGTGTGCACATTCAGGTTTCAAATATTAAGTAGAGTTCCACATGAACATTGTTTTATTTCCCTCTCGTAGTCAAAATGCCACAACACACTAGCTTGCCTGACAGATGACATGTTCTTTTCTTGTTTCGAATTCAGGAACTGGTTTGCAAATCTGGTTCAGATTTGGACTTTGTTCACTGAAGGTTGCCAGGCACAGCATGTGGCAGAGCAGTGGAAAGTGGCCAGTGATTGAAACACCATCTAATGCCCACTCTTAACCCCTATTAACACACTCCAGTTTGTGGCGACAAGTTAGTTCTAGTCATGATGATTGTCAAAAATTTATGAAAAACATGACAGTTATTTTCACCACCCCCACTACACGACATCAAGGGACACAATTCCTCTTCATGATTATATCGTTGCTCTATGTTCATCATGAATGTAAATTGGGTGACTATTCTATCTCAGTCTTAAATTGAAAAGAAGAATTTGCACATGTCGCTTACTTAATTAATAACAATTAGAAAAGTTTGAACAGATCTCTATCCTAGTACACAGCATACTTTTGTTACTCCATTTGTCTTACAGTTTGCTTGCTGAATATCTCAGAACTTAAACTATATTTTTTGAATTCATAGGAATAAGGTCTCTTGAGCTTGCTCCATTGTATCACATCATGATGCATTTCTCTCTTAACTCCATTTATCCATTTACTGTGAATACACTAGCGTAACATAAATGGCAGTCTTGAAGTTCTGAATGAACCCAACAGACTTCAACTTCAGAACCTCCAATGGACGACATTTTTTGGAAAAACGTCTGTCGCCAGATTTCACACCCATCGGACGTAGCTCGGATTTGAAAAGTGCAGCAATAGATATTTCCTGACATAAACAGTCAGTGATTATCACAAAAAAACCCAGCTTGTCTGTTCCAAAGTGACCCACCTTCGAAAAAAAAGTCACCATTACCACACCACATCATAGGGCTGTGCTCACATGAGTGAGAGAGAGAGAGACAGCTGGTGATTGTTTAACCAGCATGTCAGGCACGGGGAGAAGTCGATAAGGACAAACCCTCATGGTCAACACAAATGTTTATTTCCTCTTTCAATATCACCTTGCTCTTCCTTAGAACAATTGAAACTTTAAAAGGCCAAGTGAGCAGATGAGAGCATCAGCCTTCAAACATTTCAGCTCCCTCAAAATAAAACGGGACAAACCTGTGACCAAATATATAAAACATCTTGCACATCGTGGAAGAATGTGCGAGTGAGTGAGTGTTGGATGGTGTAGAGGAATATGAAGAATAAGTAATCAGGGGATTGGAATTTGTTGTGTGTGAAAAAGCAAGGATAGTACATACCATTTTTATTCTGAGTAGTATGACGGAAATCTGACTGCTTCGGCAAGCTGACTGACCGGAAACAACAGTCAAATCTATAAGATAAGTGAAAACATCATGAGAGACAAAACCAAATTCAACATATAAAGAGAAAGACTGCCATAAAAAAATTAAATACTGGACCAAAAAAGATAAAATGCTGACTTCAGTGTAGTTACATGTGTCCATGATCTGTTTGCTCTTCTGATATCATGTTGCTCTTGTTCAGAAAACACAACTTTAAAATCCTAACTGAGCCAACACGGACGTCAGGATTCAGACTTTTTAGGCCACTCAAAATAAAAATCAACAAAGCTTTCACATCAATATATGAATAAAAATCACTCTACACACCCTGGAAGCACTGTCTCAGAATCTAAAGGGAGTAACCCAGAGTCAAAGCAAGCGAGGCTGCCTTCATGCAGGATCGGTTCACCAAGAGCAGTCTCTGGCATTAATACAGGGTAATGGGCTCTGCCAGATGGACACCTGAGGCAGTCAGCTTCTCAGAATCCACACCTCTGCAGTCCAGTGAGTGGGACACAGTCAGCCCAGTGGGAGACCGAACCCGGTGTGGGGAGTGGGGAGAAAACAGCTGGGAAACTGTAGAGACATCAGTTAGATGTCGGGTCACCTATTGCTCAGTCTGTCAAGGTCGCAAAAGGGGGCTGCCACATCAGTCCTCATTGTGCTCAAAGATATTACACTGAGAACTGTCTGACTCCAGGGTCAGGCTGCTGTCATTGATGCAAGGCTGACAACTACTACTTTTCACAGGTGTCATGGACCGCTGCTGTTTTAATCTCGTCGGATACGGGAGGCACGGTGGCTCAGTGATTAGCACTGCAGCCTCACAGTGCCAGGAACCCGGGCTCGATTCCAGGCTCAGGCTGACTGTGTGGAGTTTGCATATTCTCCCCGTGTCTGCATGGGTTTCCCCTGGGTGCTCCCACAGTCCAAAGATGTGTCGGCTAGGTGGATCGGCCATGCTAATTTGCCCGTAGTGTTGAAGGGTGTGTGGGTGAAAGGAAGATGGGTCTGGGTGGGATGCTTCAAGGGGCGGTTTGGACTTGTTGGGCTGAAGGGCCTGTTTCCACACCGTAGGGAATCTAATCTAATTTAATATGTCACAGATGAGTATGAGCAAATGGAACAAAGGAGCAGGAATATTTCCAAGATAACAAAGTGTGGGGCTGGATGAACACAGCAGGCCAAGCAGCTGCAGTTCCCTGCTGTGTTCATCCAGCTCCACACTTTGTTATCTTGGATTCTCCAGCATCTGTAGTTCCCATTGTCTCTAAAGGCAAATTTCCATGTGAGGTCTGGAATAAGTGAGTCGATGCCTGACTGAACACAGGGAGACAAGGAACTGGATTGAAGCTTGTGCTTTGTGAAAAATTAATGATAACTCATACCTTTCAGAATCAAAGTGGGTTGGAGTCTGAGGAATGAGAAAGGTGAAGTATCGTCAAACCTAAAAGACAAATGAAAACACCATAAAAGTAAAAACCAAATTCAACATGAAAAGAGAAAGAGTACGATCACACTTAAATACTAGACCAAAAAATATGCTGACTTCAGCCTCATTACATATGTCAAATATTCATTTGCGCCTTCACTGTCTACTTGGTCTTCCTTCAACAATTTAACATTTTAACATGTCAACTGAGCAGCCAGGACATCACCCTTCAGATACTTCAGTTCAAAATGAAACTCAACAAAGCTTTGCTCTAATCCAACACCTTGAACATCTGGAATGATTTCCCAAAGGGCCTTTTTCATCTAAATACTATTTTTTGGCTGCTGTAATGTAGGAAAGGCACTGGTTAATGTGCAGAAAGCACGTTTTCATGAATAACAATTGGTAATGATTAGCTTTTCCATTGAAATAACATTCACTGAGGGATAAATAGTAGATGATTTATACGGGAGAATTCCATTCTTGTTTTTTTTGCGAATTGTTGTGATAATGGGATCTTGCGGTCATCCGAGATGAACATTTTTCCTGCTAACATCACCTTCAGCAAAGACCAGAAGAAACATTTTCCTCCATCAAAGAGCGGACACAAAAATGTGGCCAATATAATTTTGGTTTTGGCAAGTACTGGAACCATTGCGACCCACAACATACACGCATTAATTCAATCGGGTTACCCCAAATTCACATCATTTTTCCAGTTTTCCCGTCTTTGAAATTCGTACTAAAATCCAATTTCTTTACAAATAGTGTCCAGTATATATTGAATTCAAATTACCTCAAAACTCTTCTCACAACCAAGAGTGATACCACAAAGGTATTGCTCCTTTCCCTCCGCTTCAATTAGTGTTAGTTCTAATTACACTGATGAGGGAGAGAAAAGAAATAAGCGATTCGCACTTGAAACTGCAGAGCTACAAGTCTGCAATGTTCACCTCACGTTGTCTCAACATGAAGTGAAGACACACAGCAGTTATTGTTTATTCTTGTTTGTGTTTATGACATCACAGGCAAACCATTGTGATGTCACTGGGCTTATTCTTTTTTAAAAGAAAACCTTCCCGAGAAAGAACACAAAACCTGTTCCAGCAGTTACCTGCTGTTTTCCACTTCATCTCCGTGTACGCGGTTGTCATGTGGGGAGGGCTTGTTTGTAAACGTGGGCATCATAACATGGATGCAGTTTCCCATCTTCACCATCTTCCCTTAACAGCCTTCCTGGGATATTGCCCATGGGGGTGAAGGCACCAGGAGGCCTGCCCACATGTGACCAATACATCTATTAATTTATTTGGTGGCCAGACTGGCTGGTCAGCTGTCAAGAGGATGGATGGTCTCATCTGTCCTGAAAGTCCCTTAAAAACATCCCTGAGGTTAATTTAACCTTTATATTCACCTTCGAATCCTTTGCACTCCTCTCATCACAGTCACAACAACACTTACTGTTATGTCCTGCATGTTCACCAACTCTCTATTCATGCTCATACATTACCTTCAGTTCCAGAGCCCTTATCTTATCTATTAGCCACCAGTGTGACACCCTACAAAGTGCCTCTTGGGAATCCAAGTGTTATGCAGCTGTTGGTTTCCTCTTTGCGACCTCACTTGTTTGACTCTGAAAAAGGAATGAAATTGTCAAACATGCCTGGCCCCAGGGTGACCTTGAACTTACCTGCAACTGCCCTGTCTCCATCATGGAATGTCTTCTTCTGGATTGACCACGTTGATTTAATCAGATGATACGATTTTTGTTTTAAAAGCATTGCTGAAACATACTTAATGAAGAGACATTATTAAGCACTTTCCCAACTGATTGAAATCATGTTAACTGGCTTTATCCCTTATTTTTGCTCCTCTTTCTTTCTTACATAGCAGTGTTACAACTGCTAATTTCTACTGAACTCAGACTTTTCCAGAATCCAGGATATTTTGGTAAATCAGAAACCAAAATATCTACGATGTCTGAAGCTGGGCTCCAGGGGTATTCAGTTTCTTGGAAGGACTGACAAGAAGGAGGAGGTAGGTCAGCATTACTGGTTACGGAATAAAATTAATATGGTAATGACAATGGATATTAGTTCTGGTGAAATGGAGTCTGGGTACAGTTTAGAAACATCAAGGGACAGAAATTGACAGTGGTCGATGTATATCCACCCCAGTCAACTCAAGTGGTAATTTTAGCAGAAGGCACTAAACAGGAAATTGAAGACACCAGCAGAAAGGGAGAGCTCTAACTGTGATGAAAGGTCACTGACTTCAAGAGTCAGGTGACTTCAGTCTGCATAAAGATTGGGCAAAGCAAATCAGTTATCATTGCATACAGGAGGAATTCCTGACATACTTATTAAATTCATTCACGGGATGAGGGCATCACTGGCTAGGGTAACATTTATTACCAATTCCTAAATGTCCAGAGAGCAGTTAAGAGTCAACCACATTGCTGTGGGTCAGGAGTTACATGTAAGCAAGGCTGGCAGTTTACTTCCCTTAAAGGACAACAGATTCATGCTCATCATTAGACGCTTAATTCCAGGTTTGTATTGAATTCAAATTCCGCCGTCTGCTGCAACTGGATTCAAACACAAGTCCCCAAAGTACTATCTGGGTCTCTGGATTAAGTGTCCAGTGATAACAATCTCAGGCCACTGTCTCCCCAATGAAGTGTGTGCAGTGCGGGTTTCTGGGTCAACACTTTGAGGAACCAACAAGCAAAACTGAAGTTTGAGGTGGGAAGACTGTGTCCATGCCCCCTCGGGGAAGTGACCCTCATTTTCACCCACAGAAGGAAACTAACAAGGACACCTTCCACTGAGAGTGCCAGAGGCTTTCGGAGAGAGCAACCCCCAGAAAGCAGAACGTCACTCACTTGGCTCTATTGTCCCATTCCAGACTCCAAAACTAGAACCTGTTTACAGCAACAAATGGAAGTATTTGATGGATGCCCTGGGTTTGTGCTCCTCCCCCATTGCTCACCTGCAGTTTTCCTGCTTCACCTTGTACTTCCAGCCAAACATCACTGATGTCAGCTGCTTCCTGCCATTCCAAATGCTCCTCCTCAAGTGGAAGGACAAACAGCAATGTGGAAATTCACACATATTTCTGGTCTGTGGAGGAAATGATACTGTTATAATTTCAGATAATTTTTAAAGGGCTCTTTTTGCCCTTTGAAGCAGGGGGTGTACAAACACTATCACAGGCTCGAACTCACAACCACTAGTTTCTGAGACCAGTGCTCTGACCACTGAGCTGTGCAGCCAGGCACAAGGCATGGAAAGAGGGTCTCATGTATTGGAAATAGCAAAAGAATAGATAACTGGAGACTATTATATATCAAGACGTAACAAAACCGAAACAGAGCAGAGGGGCATCATGTGCAGAAGGTTGGGAGAATGCAAGGTCGAATCAGACAGTGTCCTGAGTGCCATAAACTGATCTTTCCTGCTGGTCCAGAGATTACGATTCAGTGCCTTCACTGTCGTAGCCTGTTCATGGTTATCATTTAAAGTAATAAATCTGAAATACTGACTGATCTTGAGAAGCAGAATTATGTCATTGATCAGTCAAAATCAATTCACTCCATGTTACAGTTCCACAGCAGCAATGCCAGCTGAAACTGCCTGGTGTGCAATCAGTTTAAAACAAGAATAGAGGGGAGGTCAGGAAAAGTGAAGGGCAATGGTAGTTTGTGAGAGGTGACTGGAGGCCAAGTGGAGCCAGGTTCAATGTGGGTGTTGAAGACCAGTCTTCACTGTTACCCTGGCATACAGATCACATTGGATCAATCACACAAGGATCCTCCTTTGTGTGTTGTCTTTTGCACACAACAACTCGGGTCAGTGCCTCGAGGGGCTCGGATATTTTTAATTTGGCAACTAACTCAGGTCAGTGGTGCACAAACTAAGCTGTGTCGGGACACTATTTAAATGGGTCACCACTCATTGCAATGACCCAGAACTATGCAGAAAGAGGAAGAACACCAATACAAAATCTTCGCTTTGAATGGCTATCCCTGCAATTTCATCCACAGGTACTGACTAAACAGCAACACGAAGAGGACACATTATGCCCTAACACACTGGACACACTGCCACACATCAAGAACATATCAGAACTGACAACTCCTATGACCACTAGGAATTACGGTAGCACACAAGCCCAAAGCCATGCTACGACAAACATTCTCAAGGATTAAAGACACCATACCCACGACATGCAGAACTGACAGTGTTTACAAAATACTGTGCAACGATTGCCACAAACATTATATCAGACAGACAGGAAGGAAACTAGCCGTCAGTGTACATGAACATCAGCCGGCAGCAAAATGACATGACAAACTTTCCCTAATATCAGTACACCCGGATAATGAAGGCCATCAGTTTAACTGGGACAACATAACCGTAGTAGTGCAATCCAAACATAGCCACACATGGGAATTCCTAGAGGCATGGTTCTCAATCCATAATGCAGTCGGCAAACATATAGAATTGGACCCCATATGCAACCCATACAGAACAGAATGCGAAATGACAGAAGTTGCCGGAACAGACCGGGCAGTATAAATTTCAAGTGGAGGAGAACAACATCGCTTCTTCGGAAGTCTCACTCATGACGTTACCTTGCGTGGTGACGAAAAGTCTGAACGAAAACAAGCCAGCTGGGTGAGCAAGTTTACAACTTTACTTGTTATCTTTACCGTTTAATGTGTGGCTCAGTGTCAGTCTTATACACACAGTGTTCTACCCGCTTCTCCTGCTGTACACAAGGTTTCCCAGCAAAAGGCAGCTTTGTGTGGAACACATGCAGTTTCTCCTGACAATGGGTACTGTTGCCATGAGCTGGGATATGAAATATACAATGAGCTGAAGTAGCCCCACACTCAAGTTACTCATTTACCTTTTAATTTCAATTTTCAATTTCCAAAACCCAGCAATCCATTCACTTAAGCTGCTGGGAACCTGACAAAAACAGCGTTGGCCAGACATTCCTCTTCGGGAGTGTCTGTCAATTTGCAAGGGTAGAAAAGCTGTCAACTTCACTCGAGTGAGAGAGGATACAATATTCCAAACTTCCAATTCAAAATCAGATGCCGTCTCAATTACACCACTGGCTCCACACGTCTTGCTGCAGCTTTCATCCTGTCGATTGCGATGTAATCAGGGATACTGGCGGAAAACCCATTTGCAAGGTGAATATCCTGCAAAATAATCACCGTCGCTGCTGCACTTCAACGTTCTCCACTTTGTGAAGCGGTGAATGTCACTGGCAAACGAAACACATTAGCCCTCACATGCCTGGTTCACTGTCACCTGTTTCTTTGCCACCCGTTTCTCTGCTGGAACTTGCCATTGCTTTGTTCACAGTCACTGCAAAGTTCTGCCTTGCATATTTTTTTTATTAAATTATCTCCTCCCAACTTAAAGACATTCCCTAGTCTTGAAATCTCCCATCCTTGGGAAATGACGACCACAATTCATACTATCTACATGTCTCATTATTTTATGAACTTCTAACAGGCCGCCTCTCAACCTCCTAAGCACCAGCAAGAAAAGTCAAAGTCTATCCAACCTTTCTTTATAAATCAAAGCTTCCATACCAGGCAACATCCTGGTAAACCTCTTCTTAACGCTCACCAGCTTCATGATATGCCTCCTGTAATTGTGTGACAGAAACCGCACATTGTATTCCAGAAGAGGTCTCATCAACATCCTGTGCAACCTCAATATGACTTCCCAACTCCTAAACTGAAACAATTGAGCAATGAAGGCTGCCGTGCCAAAAGACTGTTTAACCACTGTCTAAATGAGATGTAAACTTCAAATAATCATGTACCTGGATCCCCTAAGTCCATGAGTAGGCACCTTAACAGTGAGAGAAAGTCTGTGGGAGGATGAGGAATAGTTTTGAATTTCTTTGACCTCACATCTGAAGAAATTTATTGGACACATGCAGCTGAATAAGTTCAACAATTCATACTCCGTGAAGAACTATAAATGAACCTGAAGATTTTTCAATTAAAAAGTAAAGTTAGACCCTCTCGAGTCAGAAGGAAGCCATCGCAGTTCTGTTTCTGAACTTCTCCTACCCAACAGGTTCTGCAACATGTCCATATGAAGATGGATAAGGGAGAACCAGTGGATGTAGTGTACCTGGACTTTCAGAAAGCCTTTGATAAAGTCCCACATAGGAGATTGGTGAATAAAATTCGGGCACATGGTACTGGGGGCAAAATACTGAGTTGGATTGAAAATTGGCTGGCTGACAGGAAGCAAAATGTAGTGATAAACGGGTCCCTTTCAGAATGGCAGGCAGTGGCCAGTGGGGTACCACAAGGTTCAGTGCTGGGACCGCAGCTGTTTACGATATATATTAATGATATAGACGAAGGCATTAGAAGTAATATTAGCAAATTTGCTGATGACACAAAATTGGGTGGCAGTGTGAAATGTGAGGAGGATGTTATGAGAATACAGGGTGAGTTGGACAAGCTAGGTGAGTGGACGGATACGTGGCAGATGCAGTTTAATGTGGATAAATGTGTGGTTATACACTTTGGTGGCAAGAACAGGAAGGCAGATTACTATCTCAATGCAGTCAAGTTCGGTAAAAGGGAAGTACAACGAGATCTAGGTGTTCTTGTACATCAGTCAATGAAAGCAAGCATGCAGGTACAGCAAGCAGTGAAGAAAGCTAATAGCATGCTGGCCTCATAACAAGAGGAATTGAGTACAGGAGCAAAGAGGACCTTCTGCAGCTGTACAGGGCCCTGGTGAGACCGCACCTGGAGTATTGTGTGCTGCTTTGGTCTCCAAATTTGAGGAAGGACATTCTGGCTATTCAGGGAGTGCAGCGTAGGTTCACGAGGTCAATTCCTGGAATGGCGTCCGGGACTATCATATGTTGAAAGATTGGAGCGACTGGGCTTGTATACACTTGAGTTTACAAGGATGAGAGGGGATCTGATTGAGGCGTATAAGATTATTAAGGGATTGGACACTCTGGAGGCAGGAAGCATGTTTCCGCTGATGGGTGAGTCCAGAACAGAAGACACAGTTTAAAAATAAGGGGTAGGCCATTTAGAGCAGAGTTGAGGAAAAACTTCTTCACCCAGAGAGCGATGGATATATGGAATGCACTGCCCCAGAAGGCAGTGGAGGCCAACTCTCTGGATACTTTCAAGAAAGAGATAGATAGAGCACTTAAAGATAGTGGAATCAAGGGTTATGAGGATAAGGCAGGAACAGGATACTGATTGTGGATGATCAGCCATGATCGTAATGAATGGTGGTGCTGGCTCGAAGGGTCGAACGGCCTACTCCAGCACCTATTGTCTATTCATTCACCATATCCAGATACATGAACGTTGGATCACTCTCCAAAGGTATCAGTAACTATTGCCAATCCTCAGTTACATCTGGAGAACTTGATGTTTGACCTTTCTGAACCAGTGCAGGTCATGTGGTGAAGTCGCACTTGCAATGATATTAGGTAACGAGTTCCCAAATGATCGTAAAGGATTAGTGATGTTTTCCAAAAGAACAATTTAAATGTTTTCACATTTTTGATTCAATCCAATGATCTGACATATTACACAAGGTTGTCACAAAACAATATTTGATACCAGGTACTTATTAGGACAAGTGACCCAAAACTGGCCAAAGAAGTAGGTTTCAAGGAATATCCTGAACAAACAAGGGGACTTTGAAAACCACGGATGTTTAGGGAGTAAATTCAAGAGCTTATGGCCTTAGGAACTGAAAACATGAAAAAGGTGGGAGTTAAAACCAGAAATCCACAGGAGGTTGGAAGTCAGGGAGAACAAATGTCTTGAAGGAAAAAGCAAAAGGACAGTAGATGCTTGAAAGTTGTAACACAAGCAGAAATTGATGTAAAACTCAGCTTATCTGGCAGTGCTTGTGGAGAGAGAGAGAGCAGCATTACTGTTTTGTGTCCAGTGACCCTTCTTCAGATATATCTCAGAGGGGTTTGCAGCTGGAGGGACTATCAAACGAAAGTGGTGTGATGCCAAAATTTCAAAATAAGGATATGAATTTCAAAACCTTGGTGCTTTGCCACTGAGAAAATGTTTATGTTAGTGAGCACAGAATGGCAAAACTTGAAGATGTTAAAATCGGTGAGAATAAACACATGGGCAGCAGATTTTTGGATCAGTTCAAGATTTCAGGGAAGTAGTATTAAGAAGCCGGCCAGGAGTGTGTTTGGGGAGTTAAGTCGAGAGGTAGCAAAGGAATGGATGAGAGTTTCAGCAGCAGATGACCTGAGATGCTGTTGAGGTTGAAATTGTATGTGGTCTTTGTGATAATGAGTGTGGGGGTGAGTAATGTGGTTAGAAGCTCATCTTGGGGTGAAATATTGCACCCTGACTGTGACCAGTGTGTTACCTGCCAGTTACCCGGGGCAGGGATGGAGTCAGTGGCGAGGGAGTAGAATTTTGCTCCCAGCCTGGATTGACATTTTTCATTGTCTATTTAAATGTGATCTATACCCCTTTTCAAACAAGAACAGACTTGGCAGCAGAACTAATTGGTGAACCAACTGTCAGCTTTATTGAGACAAAGTGTGGAGTTTATCTGTTATGAAGTAAACTACAGTGACAAACTCAGACAGCTACTTACAGTTGAATGTGGATTATACTGCTTAAGTCAATAACTAAGCAGTAGAGCAGTGAAACAACTTATTGGAGTTTCTGCAGCCGCGGTCTTCAAACTTTTTCTTGTGTTGGGCTTTTATCTTCTGATTCTCGTTGCTTTCCATTGCACAGACCTTTCTTGAGAGTCTCTTTTCTGCTTGTTCTTTTTTGATTAACCTCCCTCTCTGTCCAATCACAGTTCATATGAACAACACTCACCTCACTTCACCACGTGATGTTCTTCATATTCATAATTATTCCCTTTACATCTTACCTGAGGACTGCTAGACCTGTATTTATTACCCTTATTTCATCGCTATTTCTCTATTGGCTGACAGAGCGGTATCAAGAGTACCTTTAGCTTTGAGCTGCCGGAAGCCTTTTCAATCGCGACTTATTAAAAAATAACAAAAGAACTGGGATGTTGTCAATCAGGAACAAAAACAAAGTTGCTGGAAAAGCTCAGCAGGTCTGGCAGCATCTGTGAAGGTAAAAAGACAGATCCAGTTTTCAGTCTCATTCGTCTCAAAATGCAACATTGCGACGACGTTCATTTGCTTCCAACAATAACACAAAGCACTGCGCATGCTCCAGCTCACAGTGAAGTCCGGCTGATTGATGTCAGTGCGCGACCAATAGGAGCACAGGTGTGCCGTGCATGACCGGACGGATGTCGCCCAATCGGAATGAAGGGAGGGCGGGATCAGTGAAAACCACGTGATCATCCACGAGTGCGGTGCAGAGTCGCTGAGATAACCGGAACTGCAGATGCTGGAGAATCCGAGATAACACGGTGTGCAGCTGGATGTACACAGCAGGAAAGCTGACGTTTCGGGCCTAGATCCTTCGCTGAGACCAAGATTTGTGCAATTGAGGTAAGAGCAGGCCACAGTAAAGAAAGCAAAACGGTAGAAAGCTGGAGGGAAGTGATATTCGTATGGGTTTGGAAGTTTTACAAACAGTTAGTGCACGTCGGAAAACACACCCATTTGAAACTCCCAGACTCACGTTTGCAGAAAACAAATCAACGCCTCAGATGGCGATAGGCCCGTGTGACCGTCACCATCTTTATTGGGGGCAGTGATCCGCGGGGCGCATGCGCGACAGCTTTGAAACTTTAAAAGGGCCGGGGGTGAAGCTGGAGGAACATAACAGGACAGGCAGCATCAGAGAAACAGGAAAACTGACGTATTCGGGCCCACACCCTTCAGAAATGGGGGAGGGGAAGGGGATGCTGAAACAAACAGGGAGAGAGTGGGAGACAAGTGGAGAGGAGACAGACAAGTTAAAGAGGTGAGGATGGAGCAGGTAAAGGTGAGTGTAGGTGGGGAGGGGATGGGTCAGTCTATGGAGGACCAACAAGTCAAAGGGGTGGGATGAGGTTAGCAAGTAGGAAATGGGGGTGTGGCTTGAGATGGGAGGAGGGGATAGGTGAGAGGAAGAGCAGGTTAGGGAGGTGGGGATGAGCAATTGTTTATTGCGAACTGAGTGTAGGTGTTCTGTAAAGTGGTCCCCAAGCCTCTGCTTGGTTTCCCTGATATAGAGGAGGCCAGAACGGGTGCAGCGGTGCAGTATACCACATTAGCACCTGCATACCCCATACAGATTGCCTCAAAGCCCTACGCTATTTCCTGTCCTGCAGGTCTGACCAGTTCCCCTCCACTGACCCCATTATGTGCTTCGGTGAACTCGTCCCACTGCCTACAGACAAAGGGGGTGGCCATGGGTACCTGCGTGGGCCCAAGCTTTGCCTGCCTCTTTGTTGGAACAATCCCTCTTCCGTACCTCTTCCTCCAGTACATGGATGACTGTATCGGCGCTGCCTCGTGCTCCTATGAGGAGCTCGAACAGTTCGCCCACTTCACCAACACCTTCCACCCCAACCTTAAGTTCACCTGGACCATCTCTAACCACCTCTCTCACCTTCCTGGTCCTCTATTTCCATCTTGGGGAACAATCTCAAAACCGATATATATTTCAAGCCCACTGACTCCCACAGCTACCTAGAATACACCTCCTCCCACCTGTCAAGTTTGTTTTCGGAGACCCTCACGGACGTGCTGCAATAACAAGACACTGACCTGTTTAGAAAAACACCAATCATTTTCTTACCAAGCAAGTACAAGCTGTGAAGAATCACTGTACTCAACCCGGCACACAGTGCAAAGTCTCACAAGGAGTTCTCCCCGGACAGTCCCTGCTTTTTATACTTTACAAAAGACATGATACAGAAAACGATTTCACAACCTCCAATGACATGATACATAAAACAATTACTACAACAGACAAAAACAGGATACCAAGCAATTATTACATCGACAACATAAAAGACCAGGATATAGTATCGATTGCTTGTGAAGTAGCTGCTCATGGCAGGAGGTGATTTTGAGTTGTTGTCCGGGACAGATTGTGATTTCAAGTTGCCAGTGTGTCTGGCTAGGACAAAGTCAGTGCCCTGGCTCCTTAGTCAGCGACAGAAGTTACATGCTTTAGAGGTTTCACACCTTTACAAAATTTCCCCACCTAACCCTATTTGATACAGATTGATTCTAATTTCAGTTCAGTCAGGAAACTTAAGACAGTGTCTGCATGCCGATGTGTGAGAAGATAAGGAGTTACAAAAGCTTTACACTGAATTCCTAGCTGGGCAGGAAGCTTCAGGGCAGTGTCTGCATACCGATGTGAGTAGATAAAAGACTTTACTTCTATAAATCGAAGTCTCTGTATAGGAATCAAATGCAGATGAAAGACTTTGATTTCTATACTTCTTTAAATTAATGGGATGTTATCACATTAACATCTCACACCCACCCACCGTCCTGCAAAAATGCCATCTCCTATTCCCAATTGCTTCACCTCTGCCGCATCTGCTCCCAGGATTCCACTCCCGTACATCTATGATGCCCTTGTTTTTCAAGGACCGCAACTCCACTCCCCACCTCCCCACCAGAGTGGTCAAGAACACCCTTGACCGTGTCTCCTGCATTTTTCTACAACTCCTCCCTCGCACCCTGTCCCTGCAATAACAACTGAAAAAGAATCCCCCTCATCCTCACATACCACTCCACCAATCTCCGGATCGAACACGTCATCCTCTGACACTTCCGCCATCAGCAATCCGACCTCACCATCAGACATTTTTCCCTCCCCACCCTTGCTTGCCTTCCGGAGAGACCAGTCTCTCCGTGACTCCCTTGTCCGCTGCACGCTGCCCTCCAACCCCACTACTCCCAGCACCTTCCCCTGCAACCAAAGGAAGTGCTACACTTGCCTCCACACCTCCTCCCTCTTCTCTTTCCCCCCCCCCCCCCCCCCCCCCATCCCAGGCCCCAAGAAGACTTTCTACATCGAGCAGATGTTCACCTGCACATCTGCCAATGTGGTATACTGCATCCCCTGTACCCGTTGTGGCCTCCTCTACATTGGGGAAACCAAGCGGAGACTTGGGGACCGCTTTGCAGAACACCTACGCTCAGTTCGCAAGAAACAACTGCACCTCCCAGTCGCGAACCATTTCAACTCCCCATCCCATTCCTCAGATGACATGTCCATCCTGGGCCACCTGCAGTGCCACAATGATGCCACCCAAGGGTTGCAGGAACAGCAACACATATTCTGCCTGGGAACCCTGCAGCCCAATGGTGTCCATGTGGATTTCAGAAGCCTCAAAATCTCCCCTCCCCCAACTGCATCCCAAAACTAGCCCAGCTTGTCCCTGCCTCCCTAACCTGTTCTTCCTCTCTCCTATCGCCTCCTCCCACCTCAAGCTGCACCCCTATTTCCTGCTTACTAACTTCATCCCACCCCCTTGACCTGTCTGTCCTCCCTGGACTGACCTATCACCTCCCTACCTCCCCACCTCTCCTCATCTTTACCTGCTCCATGCCCGCCTCTTTAACTTGTCTGTCTCCTCTCCAAATATCTTTTCTCTCCATCTTTGATCTGTCTCCCCCCTCTCCCTATTTCGTTCAGAATCCTCTTCCCCTCCCCCGTTTCTGATGAAGTGTCCAGGCCCAAAACGTCAGCTTTCCTGCTCCTAAGATGCTCCTTGGCCTGCTGTGTTCATCCAGCTCCACACCTTGTTATCTTGGACTCTCCAGCATCTGCAGTTCCTATTATCTCTTATCCAAGAGAAATGTTTGTTTCTTATGGATTTTTTTTCCCAGACTGTTGGATCATAGCAGCTCACACTGCTCTTGCTCACTTCTGTGCTCCCTGATCACCTTTGTCGGTGTCTAATCTCTTCAGTCTCTACTGATGGATAGATTTGATCTCTGTAGTATTTTACTGTAATTTCCTTGTACCTTTTTTGTAAATAAATTTTCCTCTGCTGCCCACCCCCTGACCATGTGCTGCTCTCTGACCAGATTAATTTTTGAATGGTATCTTTCACAGTCAGGAAATATTTTCCCAGAAAGAGTGTATTTTTCTTCCATTTCAGACCACCAAATTCTACAGCGTTTTTATCTGTCATTCATTTTGCACTTCTGCAACATTTACTGTGTGTTTCTCCTTCCACAGATACCAGCGATCGTTGCCAAAGCCCTGTTACCTGTGGAGAAGGTGATGTTTAACTTTCGTGTGCTACTGCAGTTTGTATGATAAAGGTGCTCTCTCAATGCTCCATTTGAGAAGTTACAGATCATTCATCTAGCGATACTGAAGAGCTACTGAAGAGCTAATGGTGTATGTCCAAATCAACAAACTATTTGTATTTTTATCATGTTTTATAATTTCACAAAAATATTATCAACAAACTTTTGACGTAAGGCCATATTAGGTCAGGTGACCAAAAAGTTACCAAATCTACAGGTTTTCCTGACTCTCTCAAGGAAAGCAAACCTAAGAGGTTTATCAGGGGAATTCCAGATCACGTTTTCTGGCAACTTTAGAAACAGCCTCCAATAGTGAAGGGATGATTAAACGCATTGTTGGAGTCTGGAACTAAATGAGTTATCCAAGTCTTGAAGGTTGTTTGGTGCAGGGAGATAGGGCTCATCACAGCCAGGAATTAAATCACTGGTGAGAATTTTAAATTGTTGCTTATAAATAGGAGCCTTTGTGGGTCAGGGAGCACAGCAGTGATGGTGAACAGGTCTTGGTACAAATGAACTTGTGTGCAGCAGAATTTTAGGTATTCTTGAGGTTGCAGGGATGTTGAATGTGGGAGGCCGACTGGCAGTGAGTTTGGATAGTTAAGTCTAGAGGTAACACAGGAATAGATGAGAGGTTCAGCAGATGAGCTGAAACTAAGGTGTCACTGTCAGTCATTGTCACTGAAGTGGAAGTAAGTGGTTTTTGTGCAGAGCTCTGCTGTTTACCCTCCCCTCACCTCAGGAATTCAGCTGTTTGTGAATTTGCGGATCAAGTCTGTAATAAGATCAGGAACCGAGTGCCCACCATGGCCCATGCTGGGTGTCACTGAGCAGGTTACTGCTGAGTAAGTGCTGCTTACGACCGCTGTCGACGACGCCTTCCATCACTTTACTGATGATAGAGAGTAGATTGCTTGAGGGGAAATTGGTCGGGTTCAATTTTCAGTGTTTCTGTGCTGAACAGACCTGGGCAGTTTCCCAAATTGTTAGTAGATGCCAGCGCTGTAGCAGAACTGAAATAGTTTGGCTTGGATGCTAGCAAGCTCTAGAGCACTAGTCATCGCTACTATTGTCAGAGTGTTGCCAGGGCCCATAACCTTTGCACTGTTCATTCATTTCTTTAATATCATGTGAAATGAATCAAATTGGATGTAAACTCACATCTCTGTTGGGGACCTCTGGAGAAGGCTGAGATGGATCATCCAGTTGGCACTTCTGGCTGAAGATTGCTGCAGACTTGTCTTTTGCATGGATAGGTTGGGGTCCTGTGTCGGGTAAAGATGGGGATTTTTGGCATTCTTCCTCCAGTGAGTTGTTTAATTGTCCATCACCGTTCACGACTGGGTGTGGCAGAACTGCAGAGCTTGCATCTGATCTATTGGTTATGGGGTGGCTTAGCTCTAACTCTTGCTGCTTATGCTATTTGGCATGCAGATAGTCCTGTTTGGTGGTTTTACCAGGTTGGCACCTTATTTTTTAGGTATGCCTGGTGCTGCCCTTGGCGTGCCCTCCAATACTCTCCGTTCAACCAGTGTTGGTCCCCTGGAGCAATGGCTGTCTGTAGGATATGCTGGGCCATGAGGTTACAGATTGTGCTGGAGAAGGTCTGCTACTGTTGCAGTCTCTCTCAAAGCCTCATAGATATCTGGTTTTGAGCTCCTGTGTCTGTTCCAAGTCTGTCCCTTTTAGCCGAAGTTAGTGCCACCCAACGCAATGGGGGGTATTCTCAAGTTTAAGATGAGGCTTTGTCTCCACAGGAGTGTGCGGTGGTTGCTGTTAACAATCCTGTCATGGACAGATGCCTCTGCAGCTGGGAAATTGGTGATGATGAGATCAGCTATATTTTCCCCGTTTTGGTGCGTCAGCACCTGCTGCAGTCCCAGCCAAGCAGCTTTGTCCTTCAGGACCCGACCAGCCTGATTGGTAATCCTCCTGCAAACTACTCCTGATGTGGACATTGAGTCCATTTAGTGCTATTCACACTCGCAGTGCTTTCTCTAAGTGCTGTTCAACATGATGGAGTTTTTTGTTTCTTAAAATTCCCTCTTGGGATGTGGAAATCGCTGGCTGGACCAGCGTTTATAACCTGGAAGGCAGTTAAGAGTCAAGCACATCACTATGGGTTTGGAGTCACATGTCATCCAGACCAGGTAAGGATGGCACATTTCCGGAAAGGGCATAAGTGAACCAGATGGGTCTTTCCTGATAATTGGCAATGGTTTCATGGTCATCATGAGAATCTTAGTTCCAGATCATTATTTAATTCATGTTTCACCATCTGCCATGGCAGGATGCGAACCCAGGTCCCCAGAATGTTACCTGGGTCTCTGGATTAATAATCTAGCGATAATACTACTGCTGATTTATCAACCAAGGGAGGATGGTACATGGTAATCAGCAGGAGCCGTGAGACTTCCAGGCGTCAGAGTCAAAGTTGAGTACTCCCAGGTCAAATAATCTGGTCAGAATAGCACTGTGCTGTCACGTCTGCTGGGACAGGGCTTCACTAAGGACAATGATAGTGGTGTGTGTCATTGTTTGCCAGGTATGTTTCCATGAGTCTGACACTGTTCCTTGACTCGTCTTTGAAGCGGCTCTCCAAATTTTGCCACTAGCCCCCAGATATTATTAAGCAGGAGTTTGGGGGGCCGATAGGGCTGATTCTGCAGTTGTCTTTCCTAGTTCCCTGGTAGATGCCAAATGGGCCACCCAGCTTCATTCCTTTGTTGAAACTTTGCAGTGATTTGCAACTGAGTGGCTTGCTGAGGTTGGCAAATTTCTTTCCCCAAAGGACATTAGATTTTTTTTTCACTCTGTCATCAGCAATTGTTGCCATGGCAACCAGTTGATTCTTCCAGTTTTTTTAATTGAATTCAAATTCCACCATCTGCTGAGATAGGATTTGAACCTGGACTTCTGTTGTACATTTTAACATTCTGGATAAAAGTTAGTCATCAGGTTTGTTCACTCATTTTTAAATATCACTAACACAGGCATTGTTTCTTTGCAAAACACTGTCCATCATCCTGTCTCCTCCATCCTCCGCTCCAACAGCAAGTGAAGGAGACACATGCAGTTTCTATGTCACTAAGATTGAGACAATCCAATCAGCTGCCTCTGCTGCTTCCCTCTCTTCCACAAGCCCACCAAACCAAATTGCCTAGCATGTTGCTCCTCGTTTTAGGCTTAAACTTGCATCTTTGTCCAGTTTCATGTCAAGCCTTATCAGAGCTCATCTTAACCCTTTGCCCTATTCTCACTAAACTACAAATATTCCAACTCTTATTTCTCCTCCTCCTCCTCCCTGCCTCTTCCCCCATGCCAATTCACAGATATTGTTACTTGTTCTGTCTGTTTCTCTTTTCTGGTTATGTCCTTCTCACCCATTCTGTTTAAAACCAATGTTCGACCTCACCGTCATTGGAAAATCCCACTCCATCTCTCTTTCCTGTCTGAAATCCATGTAGTAAATGTCCCTCAAGGATCTATCCTTGGCCCATGCTGTTTCTCACCAACATACTTCCAGGAGGTGAGATCTTCGACAAGCACTGTGTTAACTTTCACATGTATTCTACAATGTTCAGATCTAACTCGTCTCCATCACTTTGCTCCACTGTTACTCAATTATAAAACTGCTTTTCATGCTTCCACTACTTGATTAGCTGAAATTTCCTCCAATAACACTTTGTGATAGTAAAACACATTGCCTTCAGTTATTATTACAAATTATTTTTCCTTACTATTGTACTGAATCCATCCCTCTCATTGGGAACTGTCTGAGGCTGAACTGCACCCTTCTCAATAATGCTCTCATATCTGGTCTCAAGATGAACATCTTACCGTACATTTCAATCACAAATGCCAGAAATTTCAATCTCTAAAATGCTCCTTCTCTCCACCTCACTCCAGCTCATTCGCGACTGAAACCCCTTACCCATGTCTGTGTTGCCTTAAGCTTGACAATTCCAAAAGAGAACCCTCTCCTCTGCCTTATCAAGAATCTGCTCCCACGATGAGAAATATTTCCTCAGCATTTATCCTGTCAACTCCCTTGAGAATCCTCTATTTTTAATTAGAACATCTCTCATTCTTCAAAAAAATCTAGTTAGTATATTCCAGACCTGTTTAGTCTTAGCTTAAAACATAATCCCTCCAAACCAATGATCATCTTAGTTCAACTTCTTTGAAATGCCTCCAGTGAAGTGATATACTTGCTCGAATAAGTGGACCAAAAAAGCTGCTCACATTCTTCCAGATGTGGTCTTGCCAGCAAGTTGTATATTTGTCCTAAGACATGTATTCCAAACTCTTCTACTGCAAACACCTTGACATAAGGATAACATCCCATGACCCTTCCCGATTACCTGTTGCAACTGTGTGCTCGCTTCATGCTTCCTGCACAATTATTCCTGAATCCCTTTTGTGTTGCAGTTTTCCACAGTTTTTACATTTTTAAATAACACTGTTCTTCGGTCATCTCCTCAAAAAATAGCAACTTCTCATTTTCCCAAATTATACTCCATTTGCCGACTTGTCGCCCATTTATCAATATCTCTCCATAAACTCTAACCCTCATGGAACTTGACTGTTATCCCTTTTTATGAGATCCTCCCTCATTCTTCTCATCTTTTTGTTGGGAGCACTGGGCAACATGACACATATGTAATTGCTGCCTTTTTAAGGGGCGTTTTTTCAAATGACTGGGAGAAGCTTACTGCCCATTTCTCAGAATCGAGACAACTTGTTCATCAAGTTGCATTGGGCCGGAAAAGCTGATGTCTCATTGTGGCAGTGCAGCAGCACAGAAGGAAAGAAAAGGAAGCAAATCCTGCTGCCTGCATCGCACTAAATCTTGGCCATTCTTTGCCTTGTGTCAAACACCTGTTGTTCTGTTCAGTGACATGAAGCCCCAATGTGGAAATTCCGAGAAACCCAAATAGAAATCCCTCAAATCAGCTGCTGACTCCCACAAGGAATAATGTGCAGCAGGAACAATGCACAGTTACCCTCGGCCAGGAGGAGGGGATGTTGTGGATTTCTACTCTGACAGTGATGGATTTTATGAATTTGTGTTACAGGATATTACAAGTGGACTTTCAGGTAGGAAGCTCAATAATTGTAACACCAAACTCTGACAGAATTACTCAATTCATCAGGACCTGGATATTCGCATTGTGTGAGAGTATTGTGTTCCTGCTCATTCCCATTTGCCATGTAAAATTTCTCTCTTATTACTCCATTCTCTCAATAGATCTTTCCTACAACTTTCAATATATGTCCTGTAGTCCTTTTTTATGGCCAGTTGTGTACGTTTTACCATTCTAATGTTTATCTTTTGTAAACACCTCCTATCAAAGGTCCCCTCAAAATCCTTTGTTACAAGGAGATCAATCTCCGTTTCCCCAAGCACCTGATTACCCAATGACAGTTTGCTTCTTGTGTGTGAGGCACTCATCCACTTTTCATTTCCACTTACCTGCATGAGTACAGCCCCAACAATATTAAAGGAAGTTAACATCCTCCAGATGAAGCAGTGTCGGAGTGGTGTCCCATCCACCACATTCAACATTCCCCTCTACACCACTGAGGCAAAGTGGCATCACTGTGCCTAAGGTGAAGTCACCATTAT
The DNA here is from genome assembly GCF_030684315.1 of Stegostoma tigrinum. NCBI lineage: Eukaryota > Metazoa > Chordata > Chondrichthyes > Orectolobiformes > Stegostomatidae > Stegostoma > Stegostoma tigrinum. Next base: position 222,198 of record NW_026728182.1, on the reverse strand, counting down.
CCTACCTGACCATAGGGCTAGTTTAACCTGAAGATTACCACACCCCAGGCAAGGGGAGAGGTTGAGAATGAGAGTCCATCTATTGTCGATGGATATTCTCAATATGTACCAGCAATACCTAAGTCACATGAAATTATAACTTTAAAAAAAACCCTATCCATGCAACTAAAAACCCTCTTCGTACAAACCATTCTGTTAAATCTCCTCTGCCCCCTATCAGGGACCCTCCCGTCCTTCACGGTGTGTGGGGGATCTTTGGTTTGCACAGACTCAGCTCGTCTCTGTTCCTGTCTGTGATGTCATCATGCTGTGACAATGGCACTGAGCCTCACTCTCTGTGAGGGTGGTAGGCACAGAGATCCTCATAGCGTTTAAGGCATATTTAGATGCACACTTGTGATGCCAACACAGACAAGTGTATGGGCCAAGTGCTGGAAAATTAGATTAGAATAGTTAGGGTGTGGTTTTTAACCAGCCCAGGCTGTATGGGCCACAAAGCCTTTTTCTGTGCTGTAGACCTCCGAGACTCTTCACATAGGAAGATGCCCAGCAATATTTCAAGTTATTTCAGAAAATGAGATATTAGACTAAATGACTCATGATTGGTCAGTGTTTTCGGGAGTAAAGTGAGGTATAGAGGGAAAGCGGTTGACTTCAATTCTGGGGCCTGAAGCCCAGGAAATTGAAAGTGCTGCCATGTGGATGAATAAAAATAAGGATTGTATTAGAGGAAAGAAATATCGTTCTTGTATCACTGATCTGTGAGGCTGGATGATATGAGAGACAGGAAGGGTTCTGAGACTGGAGAAGACTACAAAAATAGAGAAAAGTGAGCTTGGAGGAGATTACAGAAATGGGGAAGATTGTGAGGCTGGAGGAGACCAGACAGAGGGAGTTTGTGACGGTAAAGACAATTATAGAGCTAAAGAAGTTTGTGGGCTGGAGGAGATGACAGATAAGGTGGTCTGTGAGACTGGAGGAATCTAGATAGATGGTGTGAGTTGAGGCTGGAGGGGGATTCCAACGATAGGCAGGTCATGAGGCTGGAGAGGGATTCCACAGATGTGAAGGGTGTTGAGACTCGAGAATGATGCCTGCAACAATGCAGGTAGTGAGGCTTGAGGGCATGATCTGGAGGGTAGTGAGGTCTGAGGTATGATTCCTGCAGTAGGGAGGGTAGTGAGGCTCCAGGGTGGATTATTATCATAACAGCACAGTGGTGTACTTACAGCAGATGGAGTGCAGCAGTAATAGAAAGTACCACTTTCTCCAAATTGAATAAAAGTGGAAATCAATATTAGCCTGTGCCGCAAAGACCACATCCCATAAGTCAATTAAAATTGATGGGTCTCTGGTTTGGAGAGAGTGAACAAAAGCTCAGGTAATTCTCCATTGTAGCAATGTTTGGTAACCGTGGAGTACAACATTCAGATAATTGGCAAAAAATGCAGAGTGAAAATGTGAAGAGTGTTTGACTCAGCAAGTTCCCAGGATCTGGAACAGTCTGAATGGCAGCTGGATGCAGATTTAGCAGTTATTCTCAAAAAAGAGTTTGGATTTAACTTTTCAAGGAATGATGGGCAAATGGTGGGGGAATTGTTTCAGTTTTGCAGCACCTCCAGAGTGAGAGTGAAGCCTTTGACACGATTCCACATGGTAGACTGATACGTAAAGTTAGATCACATGTGATTCAGGAAGAGCTCGCTAATTGGAAGCGGAATTGGCTCAGTTGGAGGAGAGACGGTGGTGCTGGAGGATTTTTCAGAGTGGAGTTCTGTGACCAGCATGTTCCACAGCATTTGGCACAGGGTCCACTTTTGTTTCTCATTTATATTAATGATTTGGATGAGAATTTAAGGGACAAGATTAGTAAGTTTGCAGATGATACTAGAATTAGTGGTATGAAATGTTGGTATAGTGGTCAGTGAAGGTTATCGAAGATGACAGCAAGATCTTGATCAATTATGTCAATGGGTTGAGGAGTGGAGGATGAAGTTCAATTTGAATAAATGTGAGACATTGTATTTTGGTAAAATGAACCGGGTAGGACTTGCACAATTGATGGTTGCACCCAGGGTAGTGTTGTGGAACAGAGAAATGCTGAGATTCAAGTGCATAATTCTTTGAAGTTTATGTAGACAAGTAGACAGAGTGATTAATAAGTTGTTTAGCTCACTTCCTTTCATTGCTCAGACCTTAGAGTCTCAGAGTTGGGATGTTATGTTGAGGTTGTACAGGACATTGTTTTGGCTTCATTTGAGGTATTGTGTGCAGCTCTGGTCGCCCTGTTACAGGAAGGACATTATTATTAAACTGGAGACAGTTCAGAATAGACTTGCTGGGATGTTGCCAGGAATGGAGGGCTTGATTATCAAATAGACGGCCAAAGCTGGCACTTTTCTCACTGCAGCATAATGGGTTAACGAGTGGCCTTGGAGGTTCATAAAATCATGAGGGCACAGATTATGCAAATAGCAAGGGTTTATTCACAAGGTTGGCTGATTTCAAGACAAGCGGACATGTGTGTAAGGTGAGAGGAGAAAGACATATTTAAAAAGACATGAGGGAAACTTTTATTTTTATGGAGTTTTCCATGTGTGGAACAAACTTTCAGAGGAAGTGGCAGATACAGGTACAGCCACGTTGTTTAAAAGACATTTGAATTAGGACATAGACAAGAGAGGTTTAGAGGAGTATATGCCAGATGCAGGCAGATGTGATCAGTTTAAAATAAAACTTATTTATTTAATATACATTTCAAAATTCTAAATTGGAGTAAGGCCAACTTTGACATTGTTGGGCAAGAACTTGCAAAAGATGATCCAGAGAGGTAATATGCAGGTCAAGGAATGCTTGGAAAGTGGGAGGTCTTCAAAACTAAAATAAGGAGAGCCCAGACACAATATGTTCCTGTTCATGTGAAGGGCAAGGCTGGTAAATGTAGGGGATACTGGCTGACTGGAGAAATTGAGGCTGTGGTCAAGAAAAAGGCGGCAGCACATGTCGGGTATTGACAGCAGGAATTAGGTCAATCCCTCGAAGTACAAGGGCAGTAGGATTATACTCGAGAAATCAGGACGGCAAAAAGGAGACATGAGCTATCTTTGGCAAATCAAGTTAAGGGGAATCCCAAGAGATTCTGAAACTTCATTTGGGACAAAAAAGCAACTAGGGAGAAAATAGGGCCCCTTTAAAGATCAACGAGGCTGTCTGTGTGGAACTGCAGGCTGAGATAGTGAATGAGTATTTCGCATTAGTATTTACTGCAGAGAAGGATATGGAAGTGAGAGAGCTTGGAAACATAAATAGTGAGTCGTGAGAAGTGTCTATATTACAGAGATCTAGGTGCTAGATGTCTTAAAATGCATAAAGGTGGATAGGTTCCTGGCACCTGATCAGGTGTTACCCACAAACTCTGGGAGAAGCTGGGGAAGCAATTGCTGGCCCCTTGCTGAGGTATTTGTATCACTGACACTAGTGAAGTGCCAGAAGGCCGGGTGGCTAATGTGGTGTCATTCTTTAAGGAAAAGCCACGGGACCATCGACCGTTGAGCCTGATGTCAGTGGTGGGTAAGTTGCTGGTGGGGATTCTGAGGGACAGGATTTGCATGTGTTTAGAGAAGCAAAGACTGATTAGGGATAGTCAACATGGCTTTGTGAGTAGGAAATCTTGTCTCATTAATTTGATTGCCTTCTTCGTCACTTCTTCAAAAAACTCAAAGCAGTGGACATTGTCTATTATGGACTTCAGCAAGGCATTCACCAAAGCTCCACATGACAGATTGGTTAGCAAGATTAGATCAAATGGAACCCAGGGAGAGTTAGCTATTTGAAACAAAATTGGCTTGAAGGTAGGAGACAAGATCATGGTCAGCTGGGGGAGAGTGGATTCAGTCTAGATGACTATGAACAGCAGTGTGCTGCAAGGATCGGTGCTGGGTCCACTGCTTTTTTTTAATCATTGATGCAAATCATGCGGAATGAATATTGGAGGAATGGTTAGTAAGTTTGCAGATGACACTAAAATTGTTGTTGTAGTAGACAGCAAAGGCGTTTACTTCCCAAGCACAATGGGAACATAATCACATGGGTTGATGTGCCAAGGAGTGATAGAAATAAGTTTTTAGTTCAGATAAATGTGAGCAATTGCATTATGGTAATGCAAATCAGCGCAGGACTTAAACAGTTAATGATGAGGCCCTGGGGACTGTTATGCAACAGGGACTCCTTGGGGTGCATGTGCACAGTTCCTTGAAGGTGGATTGCAGGTACAGAAGGTAGTGAAGATGATATTTGCTCTGCTTGCATTTATTGGTCAGTGCATTGAGCGTAGGAGTTGGGAGGTCAATGTTATAGGCTGAACAAGGCATTGATTATGCTGCTTTTGGAATACTGTGTTCAGTTCTGGTCTCCCTGCTATAGGAATGATGCTGTTGAACTTGGCAGGGTGCAGAAAAGATTTACAAGGATGTTGCAAGAGGTGGAATTTTGAGCTGTAGGGAGAAGTTGAATATGCTGGGTCTATTTTCCCTGGAGCATTGAAGGCTGAGGGGTGACCTTATAGAGGTTGTTAAAATTATGGTGGGCGTAGGGTGAATGGCCAAGATTGTTTTCCCAGGTTAGGGGAGACTAGAACTAATAACATTGGCTTTAGCCGAGAGGGAAAGTCTTAAAAGGGAACCAAAAGAACTGCAGATGCCTTAAATCTAAAAAAAAACAAATTTGCTGGAAAAGCCTAGCAGGTTTGGCAGCATCTGTGGAGGAGAGAAGAGTTTCGGGTTCTGAGGAAGGGTCACCGGTCCTGAAATGTTAACTTTTTTTCCTCCTTAACAGATGCTACAGGCCTGCTGAGCTTTTCCAGCGAATTTGTTTTTTTTAAAAAGGGAAAGTGGGTGGTGCCTGTGTAGAATGAGCTGCCAGAGGAACTGGTGGAAGCTGGTACAGTTACCCATCCAGATACCTTTTAAATGTTGTATGTGAATAGGAAGGGTGTCGCAGAGTATAGGTCAAATGCTTGCAAATGGGATTAGATTAATTTGGGATATCTAGTCAGCATGGACAACTGGGACCAAAGGGATTGTTTTGTGCTGTACAATGCTGATGAAGCATTTTTTGTTTTCATTTCAGATTCCCACAATTTTACTTCTGCACTATTCTTAACCTTTCGATCCCTCTGAAAGACTGAGTTACAGATCTATACAATGACTGTCCTTCCTCGCTGGCTTCCCCCACCTCTCTTTTGGTAGTTTTATGCAAACACTGACTGGATCCCTTACCTGGAGGATATTTATGAATGAATTTGTTCTAATGGTGATCCAGCATTTTCCCCAAGTATCGCTCCACACATGCCCAGAGAATTTCTCAGTTTCACAATCTGTGTCCTTCTGGTTTCTTACTCGCTACACTTAACTTTCTGTTTGAAAGTATAGTCTGCAGTTGGAGAATTTTAACAGGTCCACATCCAGGTCTGACGGTCACTTTGTTTATCACAACCCAATTATCTCAGGGTTTTGAACATTGAAGGAAAACGCAGCACTCACATTGGGGAGAAATGCACATGGTGTGTGTGTTGAAGAGTCTGTGAAGATTCATCTGAAATGTCCGAACACCAGTGCAGTGACACTGGGAGACAGTGTGGAAATGTGCAGATTGCAGGAAGGAATTTCTTCATCCATCCCAGCTAGAAACTGACCACCAGAGTCACACTGGAGAGAGACCATTGGCCTGTTCTGCATGAGGGAAAGGCTTTGCTGATTCGAATTCCCCGCTGATACACCAGCGAGTTCACTCTGGGGAGAGACCTTTCATGAGCTCTGAGTGTGGGAAGGGATTCATTGTCATCCAAACTGTTAACACACCAGCGAGTTCACAGACAACCACAGTTGAAGAACTTTGCTGTCACTCTCACTATCAAATGAACCATGGTTTTGGGCTGTTTGTACAGATGTTACCGACCCCTGCTCAATTAAAGGTGCTGGTATTGTGAATAAAATGTCACACTAACAGTTGTGTAAGGTAGAGCTTGGAAATAGTCACGTTGTCACAACACGTCGACACATTCGCACTGACTAAAGACTATCCACCTGCACGATATGTGAAAAGGGACTTGCTGGTTCATCAGGACTGGTTAACTGCCAGCAAATTTCTGAATAAGTTGATTGGTTTGAATATAGCTAACAGTAGAATCAAAAATAGTATCAGTGATAATGGGAACTGCAGATGCTGGAGAATCCAAGACAACGAAGTGTGGAGCTGGATGAACACAGCAGGCCAAGCAGCATCTCAGGAGCACAAAAGCTGACTTTTCGGGCCTAGAGAAGGGTCAAGGCCTGAAACGTCAGCTTTTGTGCTCCTGAGATGCTGCTTGACCTGTTGTGTTCATCCAGCTCCACACATTGTTATAGTAGATTCAAAAACCATGTGTTTTGGGCTTGTTGCTGGAGATCATAGAATCCCTCCAGTGTGGGAGCAGACCATTTAGCCCATCATGTCCGCACTGACCTGACAAACAGTGTCTTACCCAGACACTGTCTGCGTGAGTTTCCTCCAGATGCTCTGGTTTCCTCCCACAGTCCAAAACTGTGCAAATTATGTAGATTGACTATGCTAAATTGCCCATAGTATCTTGTGTGCAAAATGCAGGCATAGGGTGGGTAGGGTGTGAGACTGGGTGGGATGCTCTTTGCAGGGTTGATATTGACTGAATGGCCATCTTCCACACTGTAGGAATTCTGTGATGATCTCGATGGCCCTTTATTTGTTAGACAGGTCTGCACACCTTTACAATGACGGATTCTGTTGCTCTCCACAGACATTTGTTTATTGGAAACAATGTAATCTTTCATTTTGTGGATAAAAATCAAAGGAAAGTTTTAAATCCAAACATAGGATTGGGCTGAGTCATGTCCTATAATCCCTGATTGCATTTTCCCAGTCGGCTATGAAACCTGGTGACCGCTGTGACTCTGCCTGGGGGCATTGCAGTCTCTTCAGCTCTTTACCTGGTGTCCATAGCAGTGATGGATCTCATGATGGAAACATAAACCAAGACATTGTATGATTTCTAGTACATATTTTCTATTTAGTCTTCTGTCCGTCACTTCCCTAGAGGCTGAGATACTGTTCTGGGGACCTAGGTGTGAATCCATCTGGAAATAAGAATTTGATGATGACTGTGAATCCATTGTCTTTGTTGGAAAAAACCCATCTGTTCACCAACGGCCTTTAGGGAAGGAAACTGCCATTCTTATCCAGTGATGTGATCATCCCATGAATGAATTTTTTTTAAAAAAATGTAAAAAAAACTCCTGCCAATACGTTTAACTCTGTCTTAATTTATTTGACAGCTGATGGTTCAAACTGCTTGTTGGTCACTTTCTCTTTTGATCAAGTTGTGGCCATTTCGTGGTTGAAACCATAGTAATTCTCGTACAAATAGTGCATGCTCTGACATGCCACTTAGGAACCAGACATCCACGTTGACCATATCCTGATGCTGTTTACCATGAAAGCGAAATTCTTCACCATCTTATCTACTTGTGCTGCTGTTTCAGGGAGCTATGGACTTGAACCTCCCAAACTCCCAAAAACCTTGAGCATTTCATCAAACTGACCTCCAATGGCAGGAATGGACAGGGTCAGCTTGGATTGATGAACATAATTCAGGCTCAACAAGTCTATTGCAGCATTTTGAGAATGTAATTAGTGAGTGTGGCCACCTCTCTGTACTGTAGTGATACAGATTCCCTGATCCTGATTGCCCCAATGGCTGACTGACACTGTCAAAGTCCCTGGGCTGATATCAAATGATTCCTTGGACATGCTGTGTCAGGATCCCCTGACTGAATCCTGTCTCCCTTGCCCTGACTGAGAACTGTTTCCCTGAGACTTGTAGACGTGACCATTTGGTTGAAAAAAATGCATTAGTTGCCACAGCTGCTGACCAGCCCTTGACTGACTGCTGGTAATAACGATGCTAAGCTGCCTGACTTATGCCTGTGATAAGCAACCAGGCAAGACAGGAGCACTGTGGGACATTAGGTTCTAGTTGAGACATCAAAGTGCAAAAATGCCAGGGAAAGGCAGAGACATTGTGCCAGGCCCTGAGCAGAACATGCCTCAGGTGCTGAAAAGCATGTAGAGTTCTGACAGCAACAATGTACTTTTTGGGCATCTTGATGTAGCATTTTTATTTCACTCTGGCTCATTTTGCTAGATCCGCAAATATCTATTGGTCTGGCTAATGTGAGAAATGGCTTTTGGCGTAATATGCCACTGACTTGGTCATTCACAGTTGTGTCCCACATCAGTGAGTCAGTAATCTGATTAAACTCATAGGCCTCGACTTGCGAAAAATAAAGCAGCCACGTGCACATCTGTTTGATTGGTTGCTTTTGCACTCAAATGAAAAATGTGCGTTGTATACACCATATCCTTTCCTGGCTCACAGTGTTCCCAAAATCTCTCATTCAATACATCCAAGTCATCATCATCAAATTCAAAATTAGTGAATACTTCGATAGCATTTTTTTGTGAAATGCTATTTGTAATGAGGTAGTGTTGGCAGGTGATTTTCTTTTACTTCTGATGCCATGTGTGAATATTCAGGGATGGTGTTGGTGGGAAGGTGCAGCATGTACCAGGGATGAGGCAATAATATTCAGAGTAAGTGCTGACCATGCAGAAAAGGAGAGATTAACGTTTACCTTGGAACAAGCATATTTAGAGAAAGTTGGGTGAAAGTACTGAGAGAAAGCATTTCAGTGGTACGGTGGCTCAGTGGTTTGCACTGCTGCCTCACAGCACTCGGACCCGGGTTCGATTCCAGCCTTGGGCGACTGCCTGTGTAGAGTTTGCACATTCTCCCCATTTCTGTGTGAGTTTACTCCCACAGTCCAAAGATGTGCAGGTTAGGTGGACTGGCTGTGCTAAATTGCCTGTTGTATTCAGGGAGGGGTACATTAGGAGGGTTATAGATCTGGCTGGGATGCTGTGAGGTTTGGTGTGGACTTGTTGGGCTGAAGGGCCTGTTTCCACACTGTAGGAATTCCATGATTATGGTTCCAGAGCATTGAGCATATCCCAGCATATCGAGGATAGTAGGAACTTCAAATGCTGGAGAATCTGAGATAACAAGGTGTTTGGACCTAGGATTTTTCAAGTTTTGATCAGTCTGCTTTTAAAATTGGTTTAATAAGACTTCATCATTCCTGGGAACACTGCAATACCACAATAATGCATGGAGAAAGCTCGTATTCCAACTCCCTGCTCCAAAAATCAGTTTAATATAGGGTCCTTAGGCAAAGGACATATCAGATATTAAAGCTGATAGGGACAAATGCTTTTTCTGTGGTGTTGTCTTCACACCAAAACCACTAAAAGCAAGGCCATGTTTCCACACATGAGATAGCCACCAACTGTGAACACTTGGTATAATAAACACTTGATCCTATTTTCCACCAGCCTGACTGTGTGCAAAGACTTGTAAATCACTGCTGACAGTTTTTACTGTTGTTCCCAAACTCCTGGGTTTCTTAACCAGGGCAAAGAAGTCAGATTGCACCAGTGCTTTTTCATCACTTTTCTAGAAAACATCTTCGTAGTGAATGTAGATCATCGAAAATGTACCAATCAGATGAGGTAGGGCAGAGCTGACGTCACCAACAAGCCTCATCAACCAGCTCCATGACTAGCAGCGGGTCAGTGAGATTGCAGCAACAATCGGCAGAGAACGGCACGCTCAGAGAATGTCCCAGCACAGAGGAAGGTGCTTCAGCCTGTCACTCTCTGCATCAGCTTTCTGTATGGGTAACTTCACCAGTCCCTCCCGATGCCCTGTAAATCTCATCATTCAACTCTCTCCTGAGGGCCATGAATAATTCTGCTTCCAGCGCCCTCTCAGGCAGTGCACAGCCGGCAGGAACCACTCGCTGAAGATGGTGGGTCCCCCTCCCTTGATAAATGTGACTCTTTGTTACAAAAAAAAGGCGAATCACTATCCCCTCCCTCCAAATCCATCCCACCCCGTCTATTTCTTTGGAATGTGTAACTGCCTGCAGTGTCAATGTGCCTGCAGTTGCTAAAAGGGTCTGATTTTTATGCCATTCTATTCTGTGCACTAAGCAAACTGAACTGTTAGCAATGCATAAAAATGCCTGCCTCTTCCCAAATCAAATCAAATACTTGAAACAAATTCTAATTCTGATCAAGTAATATCCCTGTCAGGAAGTACTGGGTCACAGTTACAAACAGAATTTCTTAGACTAATCCATCTGACCTGGAATATATGAACTCTGGTCCCCAAACCACTCCAACATCCCTAACGTCACTCCCCGCCCTTCATGGAAATGAGCAGCGTGATGCTGCTGGATATTAAGTTCAGTACCTTGAAAAGTCACAAATGGTTTGGCTTCGACTCCAAACATTCCAATTACAATCTGGTAATTTAGAATTGCAAATTAAGATCCAAGAGCTGCAGAGATATAAAGGATGGAAACAGACTGATTGCTGCAACTTGTCTATTCGAACCAGATATCCTAAGTTATTTTAGTCCCATTTGCCAACATTTGGCCCCTATCCCTCCGTCCCCTTCCTATTCATTTACCAATCCTGATGCTGTTTAAGAGCTGGGATTGTACCACCTCCTCCGTACATGCAGCATTCTCTACATGTAAAACTGTCCCTCAGGTCCCTTTTAAACCTTTCGCCTGTCAACTTAAACCATGCTCTCAGGTTTGGATTCCTTTCCTTGAGAAAAAGATATTGACAATTCACCCCATCCAAGCCCCTCATGATTTTATAAACCTCTGTAAGGTCACGCCTCAGCCTATGACGTTACAGGGAATCAGCTCCGGCCTATTCAGCCGCCTCTTCCTGTCGCTCAAACTATTCAATCCAAGCACCACTCTTGTAAATGTTTTTTTTCCTGAAACCTTTCAGTTAAACAATTTTCCTGTAGCAGGGATATTATAACTGAATGCAGTATTCGAAAAGTGGCAATGTTCTGTACACCTGCATTATAACGTCCAAACTCCGATACTCAATACATTGATCAATAAAAGCAAGCGTGCCAAATGCCTTCTTCACCACCCTGTCTAACTGTGGCTCCGCTTTCAAGGAATTTTGCATCTGCACCCCAATGTCTCTGTTTGGTGACACTCCCCAAGGCCTTACCATTAACTTGTGAGTCCTGCCCTAGTTTGCCTTACCAAATCGCATCACATCACATTTATCTGAACTCTATCTGTCACTCATAGGCCCATCTGATCAAGGTCCCGTTGTACTCTGAGATAACATTCTTCACTATCCACAACAACATGAATTTTGGGGCCATCGGCAAACTTACTAACCACCCCTCCTATGCTTCCATCTAAATCATTTATATAAAGTTATGGCTAAGCAGTGTCCCAGCACTGATTCTTGTGACACACCACAGGTCACAGGTGTCCAGTCTGAAATATAATACTCCGCCATCACTCTGTGCCTCCTGCCTTCAAGCCAGTCTTGGATCCAAACCATTAGCTTCCACTGGATTCCATGTGATCTAACCAGTCTACCATGAGGAACCTTTTCAAACACCTTTCCAAAGTGCATCCAAACAATTTTTACCCGCTCTGTCTTCACCAACCTTCTTTGTCACCTCTGCAAAATCCTCATGTTAGTGGGACATGATTTACATCACACCAACACCAGAGTCAGATGACTGGGAACAGTATGTGAAGCAAAATGTGTACATGAGATAACAAAATGTGGAGCTGGATGAATACAGCAGGCCAAACAGCCCACAGCCTCCACAGCCAGCAGCCCCAGAGGAGACAGCCACGCTGAGCCCTGCCGAATTTTCACCATCCCCCAGACCTCCCACTGACTGAGGTCAAACGGTTAGTCCTCAGTAAGGGGCTCACCTTTGTCCTCATTCACCCACACATCCACGAATGACAGTCACGTTAGGACATTGAGCAGTTTTTCTGCCACCTTTGCCTCTCCAGCTATCTTCTCCTCAATCCATCTTTAATCCGCCTCTCCCTCACTCCCTATTTATATCAGAACCCTCTCCCCATTCCGCTTTTCTGATGAAGGGTCCAAGCCCGAAACGTCAGCTTTTGTGCTCCTAAGATGTTGCTTCGCCTTCTGTGTTCATCCAGCTCCACACTTTGTTATCTCGGATTCTCCAGCATCTGCAGTTCCTATTATCTCTGATACAAAATGTGTACATTACTGGTTGAAAATAATGAAATAATTTCATTGTCTTCAACTTTAAAATCAAATGCTGGAGTCTGCAGCTCAAAAGATATCAGAGCCACTGGGATCAGAGGAAACCCACAGTTCATGAAATGCCCAGGATTCAGGGTGATGTCACTGAGCAATTGCCCGTGTGTGATAACATCACCCACTTGAACACAGAGCATTCGGGTCTGCACAAACAGGTGGTGTGCACCAAGGAAGTGAGGGTCTGTGGAGTGATTGAAAGGAGATTGATCAGAATGATTCAGGAACTGAGGGATATTAATTGTAAGGTCAGGTTGGTGAAACTGAAGATGTTCTGCACAAAGCGAAGGAGACTGATGATCTTTGACAAAGATGTCTCGGCCTATGATACTCCCAAACATCCCAGATGTCCTCTTTTTTCAAAAACCGCCACTTCCCCTCCACAGTGATCAAAAATACCCTCGACCATGTCTCCCGCATTTCCCGCAACTCATCCCTCACACCCCCTATTCGCAATAATAACCAAAATTGAATACCCATTATCCTTACATACCACATGACCAACCTCCAAATCCAACGCATCTTCGTCTGACATTTCTGCCATCTGCAATCCGACCCCACCACCAAAGACATTTTTCCGTTCCTGCCCTTATCTGCTTTCCGGAAGGACCGCTCTCTCTGTGACTCCCTTGTCCGCTCCACACTCCCCTCCAGCCCCACCACCCCGGGCATGTTTCCCTGCAACCGAAGCAAGTGCCATGCCTGCCCCTATATCTCCCCCTTCACCCGCATCCCAGGCCCGAGGAAGACTTTTCACATCAAACAGATGTTCACCTGCACATCTGTCAATGTTATACACTGTATCCGCTGTTCCCGTTGTGGCCTCCTCTACATTGAGGAAACTATACGGAGGCTTGGGGACCGCTTTGTGGAACACCTATCCTCTGTTCGCAACAAACAACTACACCTCCCAATTGCGAACCATTTCAATTTCCAACCCCCCCAACTCCTCGGATGGCATGTCCATCCTGGGCCTCCTGCATTGCCACAATGATGCCACCCGAAAGATGCAGGAACTGCATCTCATATTTCGCTTGGGAACCCTGCAGCCCAAGGGTATCAATGTGGATTTCACAAGCTTCAAAATCTCCCTTCCCTCGACCACATGCCAAAACCAGCCCAGCTAGTCCCTGCCTCCCTAACCATTCCTCCCTTCTCAAGCCCCACCCCCATCCCCTATCCACTATCCTCACGCAACACCCTCCCAACCTATCCATCCTCCCTGGACTGACCTATCTCCCCTTAACTCCACACCTACAGTCACCTTCACTGGTTTGAACCCCAACTCTTTGACCTGTCTGTCTCCTTTCACCCTATCTTCTCCTTTGTCCACCTTCTATCCGCCTCCCTGTCTCCCTATTTATTTCAGAATCCCCTTCCTCTCACCCATTTTTGAATAAGGGTCCCGATCTGAAACGTCAAAATTTCCTGCTCCCCTGAATCTGCTTGGCCTGCTGTGTTCATCCAGCTTCACACCGTGTTATCTCGAATGCTTGGAGACTGCTTTGTGGAGCACCTACACTCCCCCCTCACTGACCAACCTCCAGCCCCACTTCCCACCTACACTAACCTCACCTCTACTAGTCTCATTCCTGCCTCCTCGACCTGTCCGTCTTCCCTCCCACTACTCGCCCCTCCCTCCTCACTGACCAACCCCCGTCAAATCTCCCTACCTACCTCACCTTTACTGGCTTTATCCCCAACTCCTTGACCTGTCCATCCTCTCTCCACCTATCTGCTCCACTATCTACCTTCTATCACTGCCTCCCCCTCTCTCTATTTCAGAGCTCTGTTCCCCTACTTTTTTTCTGAAGAAGGGTCCAGACCTGAAACATCAGCTTTCCTGCTCCTCTGATGCTGCCTGGCCTGCTGTGTTCATCCAACTTCACAGCTTGTTATCTCAAATTCTAGCATCGGCAGTTCCTGCTGCCCCCATCACCATTCATGACTGGTTGTAGCAGAATAGTTGCAATCCTTCCACCCTGTCTGTAATGCATTAGTTCTGCTGTTTGTAATGCAAGCAGTTGAATGCAGTCGCTATAATGGGTTGGCATCAGTTTCAGGTACGCATGGTTCTGACCCCGGCATGTTTGCCTGCACTCGTCACTGAACCATTGATCAGCTTCATGGGAATCATAGACTGAGGGATTATCCGGGACAAAGAGTCACAGATTCTGGTGGAATACAATTCTGCTTCTGCTGCTGCTGCTGTGGTTTCCATCACCACATGGATGCCCAGTTTTGAGCTGCAATAAGTGCAATGTAATGTTCCCCAGTTCAGACTGAGTCCCCATTGCCCTTGTACGCAGTGACCTACTCTATTTTCTGATGTGGTAACACTTACATTTTAATATTCTCATTCTACTGACAGTCTCTCCATGGTGTCACATCTCCAATTTGTCACGTTGCTCAAAACCCTTTAACATATTCATCTGAACCTTTCCCTTTCCAGTAGGAACATCTTTGGGTGGCACAGTGGCTCAGTGGTTAACACTGCTGCCTCACAGCCCCTGTGATGTCGGCTCAATTCTACCCTCAGGCGACTGTGTGGAGTTTGCATGTTCTTCCATGTTTGCGTGGGTGTCCTCCAGGTGGTCCACTTTCCACCCACAGACCTAAGCTGTGCAGGCTCGGTGAATTGCCCATGCTAAAGTGCCCATTGTGTGGATTAGGTGAGTAATAGGGGGCTGGGTCTGGATGGCATGCTGTGAGAGTCGGTGTGGATTTGTTAGGCTGGTGGGCTTGTTTCCACACTGTCGGAAGGTTTTTAAAGTGAATGTTTCTCTCCCTGACCATGATTAAGAGCTCTGTACTGTCAGTGAGGCTAGAGTTATGTAGTTTCAGAACCAAGTAATTTTTTCACCTTGCACTGTCACTCACTTCTCAGTGTTTGGTGATCCATGTTGGAAAGGGTATTTGAGCAACTTTGACACACGTTTTTGGGATTTATTCAAAAACACAATTTGCTGAAGAAACTCAGCAGGTCTGGCAGTGTCTGTAGAGTGAAAGCAAAGTTAAGCTGTTGGACCCAGTGATGCCTTTTCAAAGCTTCCAGTTTCTGCAGCAATTTTTCATTTTTCAGATTTCCAGCATGCATGGTTCTTTGTTTTGTTGAAAATTCAGTCAGTGCTGATTCATTTCTGGAGAAATTCAGCAGGTCGAGATGCATCGGTGGAGACAGAGAAACAGGGTTAAGGCTTTAAGTCCAGCAAGACCCTTTTTCAGAACTGAACAGGTTCGGGAAATGGCCTTTTTAATACCTTACGAGAGGTGGAGGAGGGCTAACAGAAAACAGAGGGTGTTGGGGTGCCGTGCAAAATACAAATCGGCTTTTAATTGTGTTGAAAGAGAAGCAGATGTACAATGGGAGTAAATAAAGTTATGAATGGGGGAGATGGGTTCCCTCAACTGAATGCAATGTTAACAAGACACAAACAAGACAAGGTCACATCGCCTATGCCATATTGTGTACATCATATCTTCATTAATAACCCTGAGTGTGTTGAGCATATGTGAACAATCTTATATGTCTACACACACACGCTGATTAAACAGTGTATATAAAATCATTTCTCCTCCGTTCCGTTGCAACCTATCGTGTTTTGTTCACCTTGTCAGTCGCCATTCCTTCAGCCAAATTTATTCTGTCTCTTTCTCTGCATTTTGTTTTATTCCATCTATGAAGAAGAAATTGCCTACTGGGCAATATCAAGTTCATCCTGTCCAGACTGCACAGCCACTGTCCCCTCTTCCTTACTGTTTCTTAATCAATCACATAGATATTGTCTCTGACCCTTTCCTCCCAATAAGCAAAGCTATTGGAAATGTAATGTTTACTTTTGGGCTCAGGCTAAAAAAATTGGTCAGGAAAGGCTGTATAAACTGCAAAAAAATTGTTTGCAACTTTAGAAGCAAATTATTGAAAATATTGTGTTAAAGATAAAATGTTGCCTTATTAGGGCAGTGAGAGGAAAGTTCAGCAAAACCCACATTTCCTGTCTTTCTCCAGGTTGTCGTGGCCAGAGACAGTGTTTGGATTGGCAGTTGTTGTGGTGGAGGAGACTTTGGTGAAATAACAACCTCTCATTTGGCTCTCAGGAAAATGGTTACATACATCATCACATGTGGATAACACGGCAGAATCATTGAGCCTGTGCAGAGAAAGTATCAACTTTCTCCTCTGTCTCTATCATTGTGAGAGGAATTGGAGATGGGCATTGAGTCCAATAGCAGGCAATGTCACCCAAACCAGGTATTGTTGTTACATTAAAAGTGTCAGAGTGGAAGGGGTTAACTGGAGCTGTTTGTTCAGTGACTCGAATTAATGTCAGTCTCCATGGATACTAACTGTGTCACTGGAGGGTTTCCCTCTTCTGTTAATAAGGGGTTTCTCCCAATGCGTTATCCCACAGTATCTGTGGCTGTGGCATATTCAACACAATTGGGATCAGCAGCTCCAGAGATGTGGAGAGATCAGAATCTGTGACCAGCAGATTGGGATGTTCCAAATGATGGATCAGAATCTCAGAACCACAGCCGGGAATGTGACAACAATGTATAAGAAACTGAGAGGAATAGATTGGAATGTTCCAACAATGGACAGGAGTTTATCCTCTGGCCTTTACTATCTTTCTATCAATTGGTTACCATTAACATTGTGGATAGAAGCTGTACTGATGGTTATTCAGGCGGGTTACTATCCCATCCTCGCTATTGTTGGTGTTCCCGGTAAGTCTCTCTATCTCTGTCCATTCATTTATTCTGTGACCAGCGACTCAATTTCTAAGCTCTGTATTTGGCAACGAAGGAAACTATTGTATTCACTTTCAGTGACAAACTCAACTCTTATTCCAGGGTTTTTTTCACCTTCACTTACAAACACCCGAGGAGGAAGAAAAGTGTTCATAACCACCATTGGCCCATTTTGTCCTGATCTGATTTATATCACAATATTCCCTTTATCACTAATAATATCCTCAGTTTTCACTTCCGCTTCAGTGCTGTTTCTGATTAAATCATAATCTGCTCCTTTCCAGTTGCAGCTCTCTGCTGGCCACACTTGCAGTTACTAATATTTTGATTGTATTCTTATTTTTATCTCTACCTCGACCTATGCCAGTTGCAAAGTGTGGAGCCAGTTTGATTCTAAAATGAGGAGGTTACAGCTTTGTGTCAGTGGTTTCAGCATAACCCGTCGATGGCCATCAAATGACAGTTCATTGAACTGTTTAGATTCTAGAACTTTCCAAGTAGCAGTGGTGCCATGTCCATTATCTCTGAAGTGCAGTGCTCCGATGTGTTCACTTGTTGAAGGAGGCAGTGTCTCTTCACCCCAACCCCCACTGACCCACTGCTGAGTGGGATACATTACTCTGTCTCCACAGAATAAGATATAGGAAATCTTCCAGAAATTCTACAGGACTGTGACTGTGAAAATGAGAAACTGTGGGAGATTAGAATTAATAAAGCGGAACTGCTCAAAACTAATTGAACTGAAGTTTGGTACTTTGCTCTGGTATGTCCCAGAGATTACATGGAGGTGGGAATAGAGCTTGTGAAAGAGTTACAGGGTCAGACAGCTCTTCAGTCCAACCAGTCCATGTCAAACATAATCCCAAACTATCCCAGTCCCACCTGCCTGGGCTTGGCCCATATCTCTCCAACTGTTTCCTGTTCATGAACTTGTCCAAATGTCATTTAAAACTTGTAACTACGAGAAAGAATTATTGATTACCATTCAGAATTCTTCAGATTCAGGAATTGCCAGTTCCTGCAGAATGGAAGTAGCTGTTGTAACGCACATTAAAAAAAAACTGGAGTGAGAGGGAAATCAAAATAAAAATAAATTTTGGACAACTTGATATCTGTTATGAGAAAAATATGGAACCTTTTTTGAGGGCTGTAAAAACTAGACACTTGGGAAATCATGATATGACTTGGCAGAGTCAACTTCGATTCAGGAAAGGGAAGTTATCTTTGGTAAACCTGTGCAGTTTATGTTAATTGAAACATCCAAAAATTTCAGATGTGTGTCCAAATTATCCCCAGAAATGTCTTCCATTGCTACTCCACCATCTTCCCTAAGATTCTATTCCTATTAACTCTAGCCCGTTCCTTCCTCATGATGTTTTTTTAGTTTCATCACTCAGTTGTAATTGTGTCACATCCAAATGCAAACAATACATTTAAACTGAAAGAGGGAGCTTTGAGAGATAAAACATGGAGAAAGATTGGAGTATTCATTAACTTGATTTATGTCATGTATGTATGAGATAGAGAGAGAGAGAATATGGGTGATGAGATGTGAAAATAGAGAAAACTGCATTATCGACTGAAGTTGATGTACTTTCCAACTTGTTTTGGCAATTCCTGTGTGTTGTGATCCTTTGCCCAGTGCATGTACGACTGAGTAATATGTATATAATAGTTGAAGTATCCACACATGAGAACCAGTGAGAGCAGTGTATTTGAATTTACAGAGTACTTTTGATATGGTTGCACACAGGTGAGTGAATAAAATTAGAGTTGAGAGGTAAGGTGGAATATACTACATGGATTGAGAATTGTTTAGTTGACGCAATACAGAGAGTGGAGCCCTTTTCCAGGCTGAATGCTGCTCGTTATGGGGTATCACATGAATCAGTGTTTGGACCACAGTAATTTAAAAGGCATACAAACTATTTGGATGTGGCCAGCAACAGCATACATCTCATTTTGTAATGATTAAATGATGTGAGGTTGGGAAGTGTTGTGGTCACAAAAGGGCCTGCATGTCCTTGATCGTAGGTCACCAAAATTGGTACATGCAGCGCTATCAGTCATGTGGGAAGTAAATGGTATGTTGTCCTTCATTGTAAGATGATTCATGTACATGAATAAAACCATATGTCTGCACATGTACAGCCTTGATGAAAGACTATTTATGGGCACTGTGCATAGGCTTGATCCCTTTTGTAATGAAAGAACTCCTTGCCACAGACACGGTACAAATGGTCATCACCAGTCTAATCCCTGAGATGATGGTACCATGAGGAGCGAGTGAAGAAAGTGAGTGTTTAATATGTTGTGCTGTGAGAGAATCAGAGATTACTGCATTAAAATTACAAAGTTGGTGATGAACTCTTTTATCCACAAAAGAAATTGATAGGGTGAGAAATCCCATACGTGACCCATGTAAATACATGTGGATTTTACATATAAAATGACATAGAGCCCCACAGTGATTCAGAGAGAAGCACAGGCTCTGAATGAACTCTCCCCACATTAATCTGTGACCTTACACTGAACCCGATGTTGTTCACAATCCTGACAGCAGCCCAAATACCCTCTTTGTGACATTAGCCAGACCAACCAGATTCTGATCTCCATAGAGAACGGAAGCATGTATTTTCAGAGGATGCCACTTGTGATTTTGCACAAAACATTAGTCTTCCCACCACACTACTGTAAAACTGCATTAAAGTACTGCATGTGTACCATGAACAATGGAGGCATGTTGACCAGCGTGAAGCAGACTATCTGTACAGCCTAGCTCCATTTGCTTGTCATGTTACCTAAGTCTGTTTACATGTAAGTGACTGTAGGGTCTCAATGGCCTTCTCCTTTTCATATGTAGGGACGCAAGGGGCTGTAGAGCAGGGCCAAATGCTGAATTGATCCACCCTGGGCTCCTGAGGAACAGTTCGATGTGTTCATGTGACATTGCTGTAACTGTAAGATATTATTTTATTTTGGTTTCTTTTAAGAGAAGGATTGAACGAGAGGCACAAAGCTGTCTAGTTAAGACCATTGAGTAAACAGTCTTGAGAGGGTTCGGGTTTTTTTTAAATGCAGCCTGAATGAGTGCGACGAGCTCTCACAGATCAGAATTTCTGAGTTTTGCTTTTCTGTTGCATCAGAAGCTATTGGTGTCTCAATGGAGTTGGAAGCTTCAGTGAATGTCTCCTGACTGCAGAATTTTCTTTGGATGATTATTTTCTCCTCCTGAATTGGAGAACCGCATGTGAGAACCTTCTCTGAATTTTATTTCTGACCAAAGTGTCTGTTTATGGGCTGCTACTATGCTGGAACAGTTAATTAGTAATATTTGCTATAGCTATTATACTATAAGTTTATCCACCAGAGCGAGGTTATTCTAAATTCCTTTTTTTTGGTTCTACTTTGACTACAGTGTTTAAATAAATTGTGTTTTGTTTAACATCTGTCAACTATTTCATTAATGTATCTCTGAATAAATGTCAACACAAAGGCAGCACAGACCTCTAGGGAAGAGAATTCCCACTCCAAATGCCCTTTTCAAATTTCTTCTCATCTACCTGATGGAATCAGAAAGTCACACAACGCAGAAACAGATTATTTGCCCCCACTGACTTGATATGTAATCTGATCTATTCCCATTTGCCAATATTTGGTCCATATCCCCCTCAACTTTTCCTATTCTTGTACCAATCCAGATACTTTTTTAGCTGTGTAATTGCACACACCTTCACCACTTCTGACAGCACTTTCTGATCACACACCTCTCTCTGCGTGAAAATGTTGCCCGAAGTTTCCTTCTAAGTCGCTCCCCTCTCACCTTCAACATCAGCACTTTACTTTTGGCCTCCCCTCTCCTGGGAAACCGACCTTGGCTATTCAGGCTATTCATGCCCCTCATGATCTTATAAACATCTGTCATGTCACCCCTCAGCCTCCACACTCCGGGGAAAACACTTCAAATTGTTCAGCCTCTCCCTACAGTTCAGACCCTCCTGTCCTTGAACATCCTTGTAAATCTGTTTTTTTCTGCACCTCTCAAGGTTAACAACATCTTTCCTTTAGCAGAGCCAACCGATGTGTGCGCAGTATTCTTAAAGTGGCCTCATCAATGTCCTGTACAGAAGCAACATGCCATCCCAACCCCTATACCCAATGCTCTGACTGATTAGGGCAACCATGACAAATGTGAGACATTTTTCCATCCCCATCCCTGTCTGCTTTCCGGAGAGACCACTCTCTCTGTGACTCCCTTGTTTGCTCCACACTGCCCTCCAACCCCACAACACCCAGCACCTTCCCCTTAAACAGCAGGAAATGCTACACTTGCCCCCACACCTCCTCCCTCACCCCTATCCGAGGCCCCAGGATGACTTTCCATACTAAGCAGAGGTTCACCTGCACATGTGCCAATGTGGTATACTGCATCCACTGTACCCGGTGTGGCTTCCTCTACATTGGGGAAACCAAGCGGAGGCTTGGGGACCGCTTTGCAGAACACCTCCAATCGGTTTGCAACAAACAACTGCACCTCCCACTCGCGAACCATTTCCACTCCCCCTCCCATTCTTTAGATGACATGTCCATCATGGGCCTCCTGCAGTGCCACAATGATGCCACCCGAAGATTGCAGGAACAGCAACGCATATTCCGCTTGGGAACCCTGCAGCGCAATGGTATCAATGTGGACTTGACCAGCTTCAAAATCTCCTCTTCCCCCACCGCATCCCAAAACCAGCCCAGTTCGTCCCCTCCCCACACTGCACCACACAACCAGCCCAGCTCTTCCCCTCCACCCACTGCATCCCAAAACCAGTCCAACCTGTCTCTGCCTCCCTAACCTGTTCTTCCTCTCACCCATCCCTTCCTCCCACCCCAAGCCGCACCCCCATCTCCTACCTACTAACCTCATCCCACCTCCTTGACCTGTCCGTCTTCCCTGGACTGACCTATCCCCTCCCTACCTCCACACCTATACTCTCCTCTCCACCTATCTTCTTTACTCTCCATCTTTGGTCCGCCTCCCCCCTCTCCCTATTTATTCCAGAACCCTCACCCCATCCCCCTCTCTGATGAAGGGTCTAGGCCCGAAACGTCAGCTATTGTGCTCCTGAGATGCTGCTGGGCCTGCTGTGGTCATCCAGCCTCACATTTTATTATCTTGGATTCTCCAGCATCTGCAGTTCCCACTATCACTGTCCTTCCCTACCCTGTCTCACATGCTACTCCACCTTCAAGGAACTATGTGTGTGCACTAAAGGTCTCTTTATTCAGTAACAGTCCCCAGGGCTGTCTAAGTCCTGCCCAGCATCACCTTACCAAATGCAAAGCCTCTCATTTATCTAAATTAAACTCCATCCGCCATTCCTTGGCCCATTGGCCCATTTGATCAATGTCCCATTGCACTCTGAGATAATCTTCACCACTGTCCACTGCATCACATTTTAATATCATCTGTAAACTTACTAACCATGCCTCTGATATTCACACCCAAACCCTTTATATTAATGATGGACAGCAGTGAACTCAGCACTGATACTTGCAGCACGCCGCTGGTCACTGGTCTCCAGTCTGTAAAACAATCCTCTGCCTTCAAGCCAATTTTGAATTCAATTGGCTATCTCCCCCCGGATCCCATGTGATTACCCATTACTAATCTGTCTACCATTCGGAACGTTACCGAACACCTTCCTGAAGCCCATATAGAAAATGTCTGCCACACTGCCTTCATCAAACTTCTTTATCACCTCTTCAAAATAATCAAGTTAGTGAGACACGATTTTCACTGCGCAAAGCAATGTTTACTATCCCGAATCAATACTTGCCTTTCCAAATGCATGTAAATCCTATCCCTCAGAATCCCCTCCAACAACTTACCCAGCTCTCATGTCAGCCTCACTGGTCTATGGTTCACTGGCTTGGCTGATCATTGTTTCCTTTTCGAGTCCCACTCCTCCACTGGTCACAGCAAATTTTAAATGCAACCAGGTTGGTGATGTGGCCGATGATATAGGGCTCAGACTGTGTCAGCATCAGTGTAAGGAGCAAGTCAGGCAGTTTACTTTGATCTGCGAAAACAACATGTTTATGATCAAAACAAATTTACTCAAACTATGATGGAATGAAGAATGACACATGCAGTTCACAAACACACACACACGCACACACACACACACACACAAAGAAATGTGATCAATTCTCACAAATGTTATTCTGGTGCAAAATTTATTCTGTTCGCACAAGTTGTTGGCAATGGGATTACTTCCTGCAGCCCTTAGATTTGGCTGAATTCCCTTTGCTACAGCTGGTGGGAGATTACAATTAATCCTCATCATGAATCCTCCATGAGTGGTAAAGATGATTGGTGCATTTTCAGCTCTCATACATTGATGTGATGAGGAACAAGGAAATAGAGACGGAGCAACAGGCTGTTGCTTTCGAGGCAGGTTACTTTTTTTTCCTCTGAGTTGAATCGCACAATAACACTATCCAACCCACAAACTGGAACATGTGAGGTCTCCTTGAACATTGTCTCCATTATATGCGTACATCACATTCCCTGCTCCACGTAGATGTATCATTGCTGCTGTAATACACAGAGCCACATATGACCGCACTCGTTATAAAGGTATGTTTATATGTGCCTGCATAATATAAAAATAACATGTTTAATATATGTTTAATACATATATAATCTGTGTTAACAAGAATGTGTCTTATTCCTAAAGAAATACAAAAATTACTGGAAAAGCTCAGCAGCCTGGCGGCATCCATGAAGAGAAATGAGAATTAATGTTTCAGGTTCAGTGATCCTTCCTCAGAAACTGTTTTATTTTTAAAATTATTTCCCCAGTTTTATTCTCCCATACAAGAGGAAATATCAGTCAGGTCTTCACCATTAACACTCACCTCAAGCTCTTACATAGTCAAGAACATTTCTCGTTCTCAGGCCTAAACTGTTAATCCTCCAGGAACTGAATGCCTTCATCACAGGACGGTATATACAAGTTAGCAAGGAAGGAGCTGAAGGAAGGGCTTAGGAGAGCTATAAAGGGGCATGAGAAACCCTTGGTGGATAGCATCAAGGAAAACCCCAAGGCTTTTTGCACGTATGTGCAGAACAAGAGAATGAACAGAGGAATGGTAGGGCCGATCAAGAATTGTAAAGGGAATTTGTGCACAGAGCCGAAAGAGATAGGAGGGGTCCTTAATGAATACTTTTCTTCAGTATTCACAACTGAGAGGGACCTCATTGTAGAGGAGGACATTGTGAAACAGGTAGGCTAGAGGACGTGGATGTTCGTAAAGAAGATGTACTATGAATTCTGAGGAAGTTGAAGGTAGATATGTCATGCAGCCCTGATGGGATTTATCCAAGGATTCTGTGGGAAGTGAAGGACAAGATCACAGGGCCTGTGGCAATGATCTTTTCATCCTCACTGTCCATGGTTATATTGCTGGAAGATTGGAAAGAGGCAAACATCATTCCCTTGTTCATAAAAGGGAACAGGGATAACCCCAGAAATTACAGAACACTTAGTCTTACTTCAGTGCTGGGCAAGTTATTGGAAAGGGCTCTGAGAGATAGAGTTTATGATCACTTGGACAGGCACAGTTTGATTCGTGATATGCAGCATGGACTTGTAAGGGTTAGATCATGCCTCACAAACCTTACTGAATTCTTTGAAGTGGTGACCAAACACATGGATGTAGGTGGAGCAGTGGATGTGGTATCTGCGGATTTGACCCAGGCCTTTGATAAGGTTCCCCAGGGTAGGCTTATGCAGAAGGTAAGGAGACATGGGATATGGGGAAATGTGGCAGATTGGCTGACCCTTATAGGACAAAGGGTGGTAATGGATGGGAAATATTCAACATGGTGCTCTGTCACAAGTGGTGTACTACAAGGATCTGTTCTGGGTGTTCTTCTGTTTGTGACGTTTGTAAATGATTTGGATGAAGGGGTGGAATGATGGATTAGTAAGTTTGTGGATGATATAAAGGTGGGTAACTGTGGACAGTGTGGACGGCTGCTGTAGGTTACAAAGCGACATTGATAGGATGCAGAGCTGGGCTGAGAAGTGGCAAATGGATTATAACCCTGAAAAGTGTGACGTGATTCATTTCTGAAGGACAAATTTGAAAGCAGAATACAGGGTTAACGGAAAGATTCTTGGCAGTGTGGAGGAGTAGGGGGATCTTGGGCTTCATGTCCACAGTTCCCTGAAAGATGCCACCCAGGTGGATAGAGTTGTTAAGAAGGCACATGGTGTGTTAGCTTTCATTAATAGAGGGATTATGTTCAAGTGCCATGAAGTTTATGCTCCAGCTGTACAAAAGCTTGGTTCTGCCACATCTGGAGTAATGTGTTCAGTTCTGATCACCTCATTACAGGGAAGATCTGGAAGCATTGTAAAAAGGTGCAGAGGAGATTTTCCAGGATGTCGCCTGGAATGGAGGGAAGGTCTTCTGAGGAACGGTTGAGAGAGCTAGGGCTTTCCTCCCTAGAATGACAAAGGATGAGAGGTGACTTGATAGAAGTGTACAAAATGATCGGAGGTGTAGATAGAGTGGAGAGCCAGAGACTTTTCCTAGGGTGGAGGTAGCTTTTATGAGGGGACATAGTTTTAATGTGAGTGGAAGTAGATATAGTGGAGACGTCAGAGGTAGGTTCTTTACTCAGAGAGTGGTAGGGGCTTGGAATGCATTGCCAGAGAGGGTAGTGGAGTCAGCCTCATTAGGGGCATTTAAGTGGCTATTAGACATGTAAAAATGTGATAGTATAAGGTGGGGGTGGAGGTTAGATAGACCTTAGGTTTAGGGTAAAGGTCTGGCACAACATTGTGGGCCGAAAACCCTACACTGTGCTGCACTGTTCTGTTCTATATAGAGACCCATCTTTGAAAAGTTTCAAAGGCCATCATTTTTTATTAGTTTAGGGCATGATACCTACAGACAGTGCATTGGGTAGAATCTCAGCAATGTCCTGTAGAAATGCAGGGAAATATGCCTAAGATCATACCCAGCACCCTTTGCAGGAAACAGCACCATTCCATTTCCTTTCCAAATCACTTGTGACATCTTCAGATTAACTTTATCTGATTTATGTACCAGGACCCACAACTCCCTCTTTCGCACGCAAACTCTGTGTTCTCCCTCCAGTTAAATAATTTACTGCCGTTTTACCCTTTCCCCAAAACACAAACTTCCCATAACCCACACTGTACTGTTTTATTTGCAATGCTGAAAGTTCGCTCATTATCATCCCCTGTCTACAGCCCGTTATAGATGCTCCGCCTCCACTTGACATCTTATTGAATGACTGTACTGGTGTACTAGCAAATTGAGCTCCAATCTTGTCAGACCTTCGTCCAAATCGTTAATCTAGATTGTGAACTGTTGATGACCTCGCACTCATCCCCAAGGAATTCCAGTCGCTGCAGCTTTTCAAACTGAAAATAAATAATTATCTCTACTCTGCATTTCCTGTTAGCGAACCAGGGCTTGCTGTGTAGCAGCCAAGAAAGGTTGCAGGGCCTCTACTGCAGTGTGTAACTCGTAGACGAGGTGTATTTGAGCTCAGCAACACACCATTAGGGCTATTTGTTGTCAGATCATCAGGTAGAGGTTGTATTGTCAATGATTCCGATCCTTGAGCATTTAAAAAATCAAGCATAGAATATAGACTGACATTTGAGTAGAATGCTGTACGGTCAAAAATGCTGTCTTTTAGATGCAGCAATAAATCTAGTCTACCCTCTCAATCAGGTGCTCAATTTTCCCTGGACACATATTGAGGAGGAGCGGAGATTTCCTATCAGCCTGGTTAACATTCGCCCCTTTACAAACACCACAAATACAGATAATCTTCTTAATTAATTTCATTTCTGGCTGTAGGTGCTGTGTGGAAAATTTCCCATAACAAAATAGAACAAAGTCTTTGACGAGTGACCTTGCAGACGTTTGCAAAGTCATAAGGGGCACAGATGTGCAAAGAGCCAAGGTCTTTTCCCTGGGGTGGGGGAGTACAAACCGAGAGGGCACAGCTTTAAGGAGAGAGGGGAAAGGTTTAAAAGGGACTTAAGGGACAACATTTTCATGCAGAGGGTGATGTGTTTATGGAATGAGCTGCCAGAGGAAGTGGTGGAGGCTGGTCCAATTACAACATTTAAAATTATCAGGATGAGTATATGTTTCGGAACAGTTTAAAGATGTATGAACCAAGTGCTGCCAAATGGGCCTAGATTTATTTGGGATATCTGTATGGCATGGACGAGTTGGACCGAAGGGTCTGTTTGGATGCTGTCTATCTCGATGTCTCTCTGAATCCATGTTTGACTGCTCCATTTGTGTAACTCCTGAGAGGGGAAGAATGATCCCCTATCTCATTATAACTTCCTTTCCCTTTGTAACAGCTTTGAGGGGTGGAGTGAGAGAACAACACACAGGATAGGAACTGCAGTTGGCCATTCAGACCCTCGAGCCTGCTGCTCAACTTAGAAAGATCATGGCTGATCTGTTTGTGGCTGAACACCCGTTTCCTGTTTATTCCCAATAATGGACTCTCTTGTCCATTAAAGGTCAGTTGATCTCTGCATTGAATATCTTCACTAACCCAGTCTTCACTGTTCCCTGCGGATGAAAACACCACAGACAGCACAATATTAAAGAGAAAGATAAATTCTTATCTCAATCTTAATTGGGCAACTCCTTAAAGTGGGTTACCCTCACAGCAAGTTACCTCCTCTTTAAAGAGCACAACAAATAGGAGCAGATGTAGGCCATTCATTCCCTCAAACCTATTCCATATTCCGATTGGCTCTGTTCAGTAAAGTATTTATCAATCTCAGCCATCACTGCTCTCTTGGGAAAACATTCCCGATACCTTCAGACCAGACAGCAGAAGAAGTTCGAGCAGAATTAGCCATTTGGCCCGTCAGGTCTGCTCTACTGTTCGATCCTGCTTGCCAAGTTTCTCAAAATAATTCTCTTGCCTTCTCACCATAACCCTCAATCTGCTCATTGATCAAAACGTATCTATCTTTATCTTAAAGACGCGAGTGTGTCTGTGTCTCTGTGTGTGTGTGTGTGTGTGTGTGTGTGTGTGTGTGTGTGTGTGTGTGTGTGTGTGTGTGTGTCTGTCTGTGTGTCTGTGTATTTCTGCTTTATGGCAGGAAATATCATGGTCATGTGGGATTGTCCATCAGACTGGAAGCCTGTGATTCGCTGTGATCCACAGGGATTGGTGCTGGATTTATTTTTGGTTGTCATTTCAATAAATGATTTAGATGAAAATGATAGAAGGCATGGGTAGCAAGTTTACATATAACACTGAGATTATTTCAACTGTCAACAGGGAAGGCTTTCCAAGATTACAAAGTGAACTTGATTAATTGAATGAATGAATCATAAAGATGTACAGTATGGGAACAAATCCTTTGGCCCAACATGTCCATGCTGACCAGGTATCTGAAATTAATCTAGTCCCATTTTCCAGTGTTTGGCCTATATTCCTCTGAACCATTCCAATTCATATACCCATCCAGATACCTTTAAAATGGTGTTTCAACAAGCCTCTAGCATGTCATCTGGCAGTTCAATCAAATGTTTTTAAAATCTTTCCCCTCGCACCTTAAACCTGTGCCTTCTAATGTTTGACTCCCCATACTCTGGGAAAAAGACCCTGACTATTCACCCTATCCATGCCCTTCATGATTTTATAAACATATATAAGGTGCACATTTTACTCCAGTCCACACGAATGGCTGTGCTTTCTGTTATCCCGGGCCTGAATTCTGTAATTCAACACTGATCCTTCTCAATCAAGTCACAATTCTGGAAAAAAGTTGAACCAATTTGTTCAGACATTTTATGAAACACTGCTGTGGGAATTGAACCCAGACCTTTGGGCCCAAAGGTGGAGACACTGCCACCACACTGCAAAGGCCCCTGAATCTGCAACATTACTCTCCTGTAAATTTGCTCATCAGCCTGTTCTGACAGGCTGTGACACACCTCTGTGACTGGCAGCACTTGAATCCAGAACTTTTGCTCCGGGGCTAGTGACATTGCCACAGGTTCAAGGACGGAAATCGAATCCAGAGCTGTAGCACAGAGGCATTGGCACTACCCATTACACAAGGCCTAAGTCATGTTCAGATTTTGAGTCACATTTTGCCTGCCAGCTGTCAACTGAGTTTTGGTTTATCAAATCCTGGTTAACTTTTCTGAAGTACACAGGGAAGATTTTTCAGTGTTGACCAAATGCAAGGTACTTGCCTCAACTATTAGCATGTTGAGTGCATTTCTGTGCCATTGAGATCAACTAATAACATCTTGAATTGCTTGGCTATGATTTCCAACTTTCATGGTTATTATCTGAAACCCTCCCTCCACTGACCCTTTCTCTCTCTCCTCCTGGACACCACCCCAAGGCCTCTTACTCTCCCTTGACCTCTTCATTTCCAACTGCCATTGAGACATCAAACACCTCAACCTCTCCAGCCTCTCACCCACTCCAACGTCTCCCCCACAGAGCATTCAGCCCTTTGCACCCTCCGCTCCAATCCTAACCTCAGTATAAAACCCACGGACAAGGGAGGTGCCGTTGTAATATGGCGCACTGACCTCTCCATCACCGAGGCCAGGACCAGCTCTCTGAAATCTCCTCCTACCGCCCCCTGGATCATGACGCCACCCCCGACCACCAAAACATCATCCCCCAGACCATCCACAACCTCATCGCTTCAGGTGGCCTCCCACCCACAGCCTCCAACTTCATGGTTCCCCAACCCCGCACCACCCGCTTCTATCTCCTTCCCAAAATCCACAAACCGGACTGACCTAGTCGACCAATTGTCTCTGCCTGCTCCAGCCCCACCGACGTTGTCTCCACCCTTGTAGACTCAACTTTCTCCCCCTTGGTCTGGGAACTCCCTACCAACGTCTGTGACACCACCCACGCCTTCCACTGCCTCCAAAACTTCCGACTCCCTGGTCCCCAACACCTCATCTTCAGAATGGACGCCCGATTCCTACATACTTGCAGTCCCCATGCAGACGGCCTGCAGACCCTCTGCTCCTTCATGTCCCGCAGGCCCGACCAGTCCCCCTCCACTGACAGCCTTGTCTGTTTAGCTGAACTCATCCTCAACCTTAACAACTTCTCTTTCAATTTCTCCCACTTCCTACAGACAAAGGGGGTGGCCATGGGTAGCCGCATGGGCCCCAGCTATGCCTGCCTCTGTGTAGGGTACGTGGAACAGTCCCTCTTCTGAAGCTACACCGGCCCTATCCCCCACCTCTTCCTCCGGTACATTGATGACTGTATCGGTGCCGCCTCATGCTCCCACGAGGAACTCGAACAGTTCATCCACTTCAACAACTCCTTCCACTCCAACCTTAAAATTATCTGGACCACCTCTGACACCTCTCTCTCCATCCAGGACCTCTCTGTTTCCATCTCTGGCAACCACCTGGAAACCAATATCCATTTCAAGCCTACTGACTCCCACAGCTACCTAGAATACACCTCCTCCCACCCACCTTCCTTGCAAAAATGCCATCCCCTATTCCCAATTCCTTCGCCTCCGCCGCATCTGCTCCCGAGATGAGGCATTCCACTCCCGTACATCTCAGATGTCCTCGTTTTTCAAGGGCTGCAACTTCCCCTCCAAGTGGTCAAAAACCCTGTCGACCGGACCTCCTGTGTTTCCCACAACTCATCCCTCACACCCCCTCCACGCAATAACAACAAAAACAGAATCCCCCTTCTCCTCACGTACCACACCACGAACATCCGGACCCATTGCATCATCCTCCGGCACTTCCGCCACCTGCAATCGGACCCCACTACCAAATCTGCTTTCCAGAGGGACCACTCTTCCCCCTGACTCCCTTGTCCGCTCCACACTCCCCACCAGCCCCACCATCCCCGGCACTTTTCCCTGCAACCGCAAGAAGTGCAACAGCTGCCCCCACACCTCCTCCCTCACCCCCATCCCAGGCCTCATGGAAACCTTCCACATCAAATAGATGATCACCTGCACATCTGCTAATGTGGTATATTGTATCCCCTGTTCCTGATGGGGCATCCTCTACGTTGGGAAACCAAGCGGAGGCTTGGAGACCACTTTGTGGATCACCTACGCTTGGTCTGCAACAAACAATTACACCTCCCAGTTGCAAACCACTTCAACTTACCCTCCCACTCTTTGGACGACATGTCCATCATGGGCCTCCTCCAGTGCCACACGATGCCATCTGAAGGCTGCAGGAACAGCACCTCATATTTCGCTTGGGAACCCTGCAGCCTAATGGCATCAATGTGGACTTCACAAGCTTCAAAATCTCCCCTCACGCTACTGCATCCCAAAACCAGCCCAGCTTGTCCCTGCCCCTGTAACCTGTCTGCTCTTTCTCCCACCCATCCACTCCTCCCACCTCAACTCCTACCCCCACCTCATACCTACCGGCCTCATCACTGTCTCCTTGAGCTGTCCTTCTCCTCTGCATCTATCTGATCCTTTATCCATCTTCCATGTGACTTCCCCTCTCTCTCTATTTATTCTAGAATCCCGTTCCCCTCTCCCATTTCTGAAGAAGGGCCCAGACCTGAAACGTCAGCTTTCCTGCTCCTCTGATGCTGCTTGGCCTGCTGTGTCCATCCGGCTCTAAACCTTATTATCTCCGATTCTCCAGCATTGGCAGTTCCGACTCTGTCTGTAAACTTCAATGTTAGCGAAACAAACTCTGCAGACATATTCTGCACTATAGAGAATCTCGATTAGACATTACTGAACACCAGACATGACCAAAGAGCATAATTTCCAACCCCGAAAGAGCATATTGCAGATCACGATTTCCTGTCTCTAATGTGTGGCTGCCCTACCCTAAAACCATTAAATGTTACAAGGCAACAAACTATATTCGAGGAACAAAAGCAAAGTTGCTGGAAAAGCTCAGCAGGTCTGGCAGCATCTGTGAAGGCCAAAGAAAACAGAGCTAATGTTTGGGGTCCAGTGACCCTTCCCCAGAAGTTATGGCTGCTGGGAAAATGTCAGTTTGTCTGCCGAAAATAGGGAGGTGGGTCGGGTAGGGAGTAAACAATAGGATAGGGCGCAAAGAGCGAGAAAGAAGTTGGACAGACAAAGGAGTTAATAACGATCAGGCTGGGAGGGTGAGTAGTTGCTAATAGGGACTGTTAGTGACTGACAACAGGGAGTGTGTAATGGCAGGGTATGTGGTAACAAGGCCTGGTGTGTGCAGTGGGGTGTGGGACATGGGAGAGTTTAGGCCCTAAAATTATTGAACTCAATACTGAGTCCGGAGGGCTGCAGGGTCCCCAAGTGGAAAATGAGGTGTTGTTCCTCCAGCTTGCATTGGACTTTGCTGGAACAGTGCAGCAAGCCAGAGACAGAGATGTTGGCCAGGGAGCTGGATGGTGCATTGATGTGGCAGGCAACAGGTAATTCAGGGATAATAAAATGTGAGGCTGGATGAACACAGCAGGCCAAGCAGCATCTCAGGAGCACAAAAGCTGACGTTTCGGGCCTAGACCCTTCATCAGAGATCTCTGATGAAGGGTCTAGGCCCGAAACGTCAGCTTTTGTGCTCCTGAGATGCTGCTTGGCCTGCTGTGTTCACCCAGCCTCACATTTTATTATCTTGGAATTCTCCAGCATCTGCAGTTCCCATTATCTCAGGTAATTCAGGGACTTTTCTTGGGAGCAAAATGTAGATGTTCTACAAAGCAGTCTCCAAGTCTACACTTTGTTTCCCCAGTGTAGAGGAGACCACATTGTGAGCAGCAAATGCAGTAGACACGATTCTGGGAAGTGCAAGTGAAGTGTTGCTTCACCTGGAAGGTATGTTTGTGTCCTTGGATACTGGGGAGGGAGGGGGTAAATGGGCAGGTGTTGCACCTTCACCGGTTACAGCGGAAGGTGCCGTAGGGCTGTGGGGAGGTTGGCGGTTTGGACCAGGGTGTCCCAGAGGGAATGGCCCTGTAGAAGGCAGACAAGGAAAGGGAGGGGGATCTGAGTTTGATGCTGGCAGCTCGCAGAAAGTGGCGGAAATGGTTTCTGACGATCTTCTGGATGTGGATGCTGGTGGGATGGTCGTTGAGAATAAGGGAAACTCTATCGCTGTTGCGGGAGGGAAGAGAAGGGATGAGGGCAGAAGTGTGGGAGATGGGTCAGACCTGGCTGAGGGCCCTGTCGACAACGGAGCTGGGGAATCCTCGATTGAGGAAGGAGGTGGACATGTCAGACGATCCCTTTTTGAAGTTGGCTTCATCTGAACATATGCGACCGAGACGGGGGCACTGACAGCATGGGATGGAGTCTTTACAGGAAGTGGGATTGAGGAGGTATAGTCCAGGTAGCTGTGGGAGTCTGTGGGTTTGTAATGGACGTTAGTGGCCAATCTCTCCCCAGGAATGGAAACAGAAATGTTAAAGAAGGGAAAGGAGGGGTCAGAGATAGACCAGGTGAAAGTGAGGGCAGGGTGGAAATTGGAAGCAAAATATCTGAAGTTTTCTAATTCCAGATGAGAGAGAGAAGCAGTACCGATGATATCATTGATGCATTGGAGAAAGATTAGTGGGTGGAGGCTAGAATAGGACTGGAAAACGGAATGTTCCACGTACCCCATGAAGAGACAGGCAAAACTTGGGCCCATCCAGGTACCCATGGCAACCCCTCTTTCCTGAAGAAAATTAGTCTCCTCATTTGGTCAGCAATCCACCCTCCACCCATCTCCTCCTGCCCACACAAGGCAAACCAAGCTCAGGGTCTTTGGGAAAATGCAGACTGGAGTTTGTAGAGATTCTGGAGATGGGAGGGTCTTTCAAAACATGTCAGTGTTGTGTGGGGGTGGTGGTGGGAATATCACTCACTGGGCTTTGGTGGGGCAGATTGTGTTTAATTTGCATAAATGCGAGACATTGTTTTTGGTGAAACAAACAAGGGCAGGACTGATACAATTTAAATTAGGGCCTTTGGTAGTGTTGCAGAACAGAGACTAGACTGTCAGGTATAATTCTGTGAAGTCTTTGTCACATATAGACAGGCTGGTTAAGAAGGTGCTCAGTTTACTGTCTTCATCGCTCAGGCCTTTGAGTTTGGGAGTTGGGATGCCATTTTCAGATTGTACAGTACGTTGGTGAGGCATCTTCTGAAGAACTGTGTCCACTTCTGGTCGCACTGTTATAGGAAGGATAGTATTAATCTGGAGAGAGAACAGCAGAGATTTACCAGGATGTCGGTGGGAATTGATGGTTTGAGTTATAAAGAGAGGCTGGACAGGCTGGGACTTTTCTCAGTTGTGCTTTGGAGATTGCGGAGAGACCTGATTGAGGTTTACAAAGCTTGAGGGGCACAGATAAGTTGAAAGTTAGTCATCTTTTCTTGGGGGTGGAGGATTTCAAGATGATGGGGATATTTAATTTTTTGAGGAACAAATATCTGAAAAGACATGAGGAACAATTATTTTACAGAGTTGTTCGTGTATGGAACAAACTTCCAGACAAAATGGTGAAAGTGCCGACAGTTACCATGTTTAAAAGACATTTAGATAAGTACATGAGGAAGAAATCAGTTTGGATGGTGTTGTGAGCTGCTGCCTTCCCAGGCCCTCTCTGAATAAATCCCAGATGGTCCTCATCCTCTGCTGCTGCCTGTGCAGTGGCGTGTGGAGACCAGCGGAGGGTGGCATTGCATCACACCAAACAGCACAGAGACTGTCAGACCTGACCCACACAGAGACACACAGATACATACACAAATACACTGATACTTACACAAATAAGGGGAGACTATCAGAATTTCTCTGGCTCTGTGGTTTGTCAATATTTCATTCATTCCATCTGGTGTGTGTCAGGATTCCTGTTATTCCGTGGACAGCATTTCATTATTTGAGTCACTCCATGAGAGTACATCAGTATTTGCTCTCTCCAGTGAGTGTGACAGTCTTTCAGTTGTTCCATGGGGACTGTGACTCTGTGAGATTTTCAATGCTTGATTATTGAAGATGTAGGGACAAGTTGGGAGACTAGTAAATATTACAGGTTAGATTCAGTATCTGACCTGTCTGAAGGAGGAGGTGTAGGAGGGAGACTCCGTGCTCCCTTCCTGGGAGCTGGTGGAGACGATGTGTTGTGAGCCCACCCTCCTGCCCACCGAGACCGTGGGGATTCCATTTATACCGGCTCGATATAAAAGGGAGATGGCATCAGGGACACAGTTTCTAAGCTGTGCCAGGTGGAAATGGAACTGACAGTGGGGTTAAAGTGAGAATTACCCTTCACTGAACATTGCTGCTTACTCGGTCGGTGGGACATGTATATTTTGGAATCTCCACACGGGTCGTCCTGGTTCTCTCCAGCTCATTCCAGGGTCCACCCCATGCGGCGGGGGAAGGTGGGTGAGGGAACTGATGTGGGGAACACCACCGCCCTGCTTGGCCTTTTCTGTCCTATCCCAGGCTGTTCCTCCTGGAATGAGGGAAAGGGAGGGTTGGAATGAAGGTGAATGTGCATGGCCCTGCTGTTAGTGATGGTGTAGGTGAGGGGGAATTGGTGAGGTGTCCGGATTGAATCAGTTGACAATGTTGATTCCATGCAATGTTTTCAGTGTAGGGGAGTAGCGGAGGTGGTGTGTGTGTGTGTGAGAGAGACAGAGAGAGAGAGTGAGAGAGACACAGAGGCAGAGAGAGAGAGAGAAGGAGAGATGGAGCAGTGAGAATACAGTGTTGTTTATCCTGACGGAGCGGGGAAGGCTATTGTTGCCCTGTGTTGCTGGACATTTCTTCAGACTGCAGGTACTGCACTGGGCTGTGTGGTGAGCTCAGGCCATACTCGGTGGGTCTGGTGGTGTGGTTTCCTCTGCTAAAAGAATGGTCCTCCTTTGTACTCGCCCATGCACCAGGATCTCCGTGTCCCTTTCGATCAATCTTGGTGCAATTGCTCCTGATCTGCCAGGCTCGGGGTAAACCGTGTAGGCTGGCACCAAACTAAGAAAGTTCTAATGTGTGCCCATTGGCCTTTTAAAGAATGGCACCTGCACCAGGGATGGAATACCTGGGCCATCCAGGCGATGGGAACTATTACCAGCCATGATGGGTGGGAGAGTCAGGCTGGCATTGAATGAGAGGAATGGCATGTGCTGGGTGAGGGAGAAAATGAGGGGAGTTTGATAACATAGCATCAAAAAACTAGCTCGGCCTCCTGCAGACTATCCTTCTGTCAAACTCAATTGAAATGTCACTGAGACAAATTATTGTTAGATTCAGCCCAATGAGTCAAAAACTGTGCTCACCACACTGTCTGTCACAAATGCAGAACAAATGCTCATTCAAAACTCTCCATCATCTGAACTCACAGCAATATCCTATTCACACATCATTCCTGAAACACTGACCCATGTTGCAAGATGCTATCAAAATGTCTACATGTCAGTATTCTAAAACTTGTGAGCACATCCTTCCATGACACAGTCTCTCAATCTCCCCGTCTCTGTCTAGAAATCCAATCCATCCCATTTGTTCGTATTTAAACTGATTCCCCACCATCTCTCTCTGGCAGTGATTTTCACACCCATGGCACCCCTTGTCATGGCACATTGGAGATATGGAGCTGTAAATGGATGGGAGCAGCACATCCTGTCACTTCCAGCATGGGCTGCAAGTTTCCCCAAACTGGGCAGCGATTTAACGCAGCGTTAACCGAGCACCGCACTGGAGTGGTCTGTACAGATCTACACGCTGGGAGGGTAACTGCTCCGGGTTTAGAGATCAGTTCAGTGGTGTTCACTTCACAGCCCCCCGTGCTGGAGAGGTACCTGATCCAGGGTTATAGATCGATGCACTGGTGTGGTCTGCACAGCTCCCCGTGCTGGACTGATATCTATGTGACTGGTGAGGCCTGCACAGTGTCCCACTCTGGGCAAATTGCCGGGTTGCATTGAGCAGGACACTAGCCTGGTCTGCACAGTGCTCCATGCTGAACAGATATTCCATCTGGGTTTGTGGTGTCTGGGCTGGTTCCGTGAGGTGAATTGAGAATGTGAGATAACTGACCACTTCAGCTGATCTGGCAATGCCTTCAGTTTGTGTTTGCCAGTTGTGTTGAGTTTGGGGAGAGATTTCCACCGCGAGGCTGTGTTTCTCAACAAAACTGATGGACAGAAGGGCCTTTGTGATGTGGATCTTTATGACTCCATCACATTCTGTAACCGACATTCCCCGGAACATTCTGTCACCGACTTTCCCCGGAACATTCTGTAACCGAATTTATTTGTGAATGTTTGGATGTCAGTTAATTGAACAAAAGATAAGATCCTGAGGGAAATGATCCCTTTCCAGGGAGAAGGAGATACTGTTTCAAAATTTCCTCAGGGAGTTAAAGGGGTGAATACATTTTCCCTGTGTTCATGTTTCTTCACATCTGAAAATTGACCACAATTTAGACAAACAGACAGAATTTTTTATACTCTGTTTGTCTTCAAGGAACTGGGAAAGAATCCTTCAGGAATGCAATGTCTTCACCCTCTGTATCAGGAACTGTGAAGAAGTGACCTGTGACTGTGCAGGTGGGAATGTTCCAGAAAACATCCGTTCTTATGGATGTGTGTCTGTGTGTTTCGGGTGGGAGTGCTTCTTGTGTTTCATGTTGCGTTTTTCACAAACAAAATTGAGAAATTACTATTTGTTATATCAGCTTTTTTTCCCCGCAATAAATCAGCGACACATTTGAAAATGTCACTCGGTCCTCAATCAAACTGGTAACTTTGCTTCCAGGCTGGTGTATGATTTGTTTGTTTTCCTTCCTCACAGTTAACGTAGTGACAATCTACGTCCTGCTTTATAAAGATTGTGGATTGTCTCCATGTGTCAGACGTTACCTGGGGGCCATGGCAGTGGCGGATCTACTGGTCATTATCCTCGACCTGATATTGAGACACATTCCCATTGTTTATTGGACACAATTTGATTTCGTGCAGTACATCCTCGTGTGTAATATCCACGCCGTCCTGCTTTATGCAGCCACTGACTGTTCTGTCTGGTTAACCGTCACTTTCACCTTTGATCGATTTGTGGCCATTTGTTGCCAGAAGCTGAAAAGTAAATATTGCAGTGAGAAAACGGCGGCTGTGGTTCTGGGAACAGTGACTGTGCTGAGCTGTTTAAAGAACATTTTCTGGTATTTTATGCTCACAGCTCACTATTCGCTGGTGAACGACCCCTGGTTTTGTTCTGTAACAGACGATGTTCAATCATCTCGTGTCTGGGTCACAATCGAGTTCCTCCACCACATTCTGACCCCGACTCTCCCATTTCTCCTGATTCTGCTGCTCAATGTTTTCACCGTCAGATACATTTTAGTGACCAGCAGAGCCCGCAGGAGACTCCGGGCTCACACCAATGGGGACGGTCAGTGTGACACAGAAATGAGAAATCGAAAAAAATCCATCATTTTACTGTTTGTGATCTCAGCCAATTTCATCCTGTTATGGTCAATGTTAATGGTGTTTTCCATATGGTCCCGGATGTGGTTGTTTGGGTATCGGTCTGTGTATCTAGGTCGCTTTGTGCAGGAATTGGGCTTCATGCTGCAGCTCCTCAGCTGCTGCACAAACACCGCGATTTATGCCGTGACCCAGACTAAGTTCAGGCAGCAGCTGAAGAATGTGCTGAAATATCCCTTTACCCAAATTCATCCATCAATCAAATTCACTCATTAATCAATCCATCCAGGATTTTCTCATTTCAGTTCAATGTTTCAGCAATGAAGCAGCCTGTCGCTATGGTAACAGACTGGAGGTAGCGCTGGTCCAAACTCATCTTGCAGGGGGTTACAGGGAAACATTTTGATGTTTCTCTCAATTCAGTGGGCCAGTGAGAAAAGGCACCATCCCACTGACTGTACCTATCACTTCAATTTGTAATTGATAAATATGTATATTAAAGAGAGCCAAGCAGCAGAGAGAACTGTATTATTGTTGCTGTTCCTCCAGTTTCCAGGTGCCATCAATGTGACACTGGAGGAGGCCCAGGATGGGCATGTCGTCCGAGGAGTGGGAGGGAATGTTGAACTCGTTCGCTACGGGGACGTGCAGTCGTTTGTCACAAACCGAGCGTAGGTGTTTCACAAAAAGCGGTCTCTGGGCCTCCGTTTGGTTTCCCTGACATTGAGGAGCAAACATTGGGAACAGCGGATAAAATCAACCACATTTGGGGATGTGCAGGTGAACATCTGTTTAACGTGGACGGTATTTTGGGGCCTGGGATGGGGGTGAGGAGGGAGGTGCAGGGGCAGGTGTAGCACCTCCTGCGGTTGCAGGGAAAGATGCCGGAGTTGGTGGGGTTAATGGGGGGTGTGGAGCGCACGAAGGAATCGCGGAGACAGCAGTTCCTCAAAAGGCAGATGGGGTGGAGAGGGAAGTATAACCCTCATATCCTCCACACTCCTCACCAGATCTCATCCCAAGACCAGCATCAACCCCCAATCCCTGTCTCCTTGACCGGTCCATCTTCCCTCCCACATATCCGCTCCTCCCACCTACCCGCTCCTCACAGCTATCCACTCCCTCCACCTCACTGACCATCCCCACCAACCACACTCACCTCCCCGGCTTCATCCACGCCTCTTTGACCTGTCCGTCTTCTCTCCCACCGTATCCCTCCACTATGTACCTTCTATCACCGCCGCCCCTCTATTTATTTTTCAGCCTAATTCCCCCTCCCCCATTTCTGGAGAAGGCTCCTGACCCGAAGCATCAGCTTTCCTGCTCCTCTGATGCTGCCGGCCAGCTGTGTCCCTCTTGCTCCACACTGTGTTATCTCAGACTCCAGCATCAGCAGTTCCTACTGCCTCTGAGTGAGTTATCTTCAATGTTCAGTGAAGTGATGGAAGGGAAGCGGACAGGGCTCTCAGGCATCACATTCTCAACAATAAGCTGCTCACAGACACTCAATATCTTCTAATGTTCGCTGTCTTAGTTTGTCCATCGTCCCATTTTGCTTCTCACATGAGATTTATCACCTTCCTTCCGTTCACTCACCATCACATCAAACATGAGCTTTCCTCATGGTGGGCCAAACTCGAAGGATCAGACAGAGAGAGAGAGAGGCAGAGAGAAAGGGAGGGAGGAGAGAGATGGAGTGAGAGAGCAGGAGAGGCAGAGAGAGGGGGGGCAAAGACAGAATGAGGTGGGGGATATATATATATATATATAGAGAGAGAGAGAGAGAGAGAGAGGGATCTATGTCTCACTCCCGATTGCTCCAGAATCTGCAGTTCCCATGATCTCTGATACAATGTTAACCTCACTGTGAAGCCTTTTCTAACCTGAAGAAGTTACCCTCCTCCCTCCGGACCAACCTCAGGTGATCTCTCTCCCACTGCAAACCATCTTCGGTCCGCCTCCCCCCTCTCCCTATTTATTCCAGAACCCTCTCCCCATCCCACTTTTCTGATGAAGGGTCTAGGCCCGAAACGTCAGCTTTTGTGCTCCTGAGATGCTGCTTGTCCTGCTGTGTCCATCCAGCTCCACACTTTGTTATCTCCGATCCCGATTGCTCCCTTGTGTTTAAAGTGAAACAATATCCCCCTCTGCTGGCCTCCTCACGCCACTGCACAAGGATGATCGATGGTGAAAGCCAGCAGGGGCTCAGTCAAAGAGAGAGAGAGCAGCACACAGCAGCGTCAATACACACAGGCACACACACACACACACACACACACACACACACACAGAGACACAAACACACACACATATAGGCACAGACATGGAGACACACAGATACATTTTTACACACATATGTACATGCAGACCCAGTCATGCAAAGACAGAAGCACACAGATAGACACAGCCACACACAAACGCAGAAGCACACACCACAAACACACAGAAACACAGACACAAAGAAACAAAATGACACATACAGATTCCATGTGCAGTCGCAGGCACAGCCCTGACATTAACCAGCTTTAAGACAGTTCTTGTCAATCAGGTAATTCCCAGCTTTTACAAATGAAATGCCGATGAGAAAGTGGGACAGTGCTGTGATGCCCCTTGGCTACTGTCAGGGAGAAGGTGAATGTGTTTAAGAAACACATGATCATTTGTGCAATGTACATACGCCCAATGGTGCAACAGATCCATGGCATCACTTGATGTCCATCTGTGAAACTGATTGATGTTCATTCTCAGAAAATCATTAAAAGTAAACTCGCCAACTGTACTGGTTCAGTTCAATCCCACTCACATCTTGTGTTTGAGTGAAAGTATTGTGTTCCCCTGTGGGATAAATGTGGGTTCCCTGGCTGCAGAAAACTCTGTTCCCTTTTCAGAATGAAAGGGTGTTGTAGCTAGTTTTAAACTGCAGTTTTGTATCTGTGTGGATTTCAGGCCTGGTGTGTGTGTGTGTGTGTGTGTGTGTGTGTGTGTGTGTGTGTGTGTGTGAGAGAGAAAGAGAGAGAGAGAGAGAGAGAGTGTGAAGGAGTGTGAGAGAAAGGGAGTGACTGTTTAAGGGGGAGAAGGGAGAGACAGACAGGAGCCACTGGACAGAACTTTTGAGTTGTTGCTTTTTCTCACACCACCTCACATCCTGCTTTAATCTCACAAAGAAGCCTCTTACTCTGCTCTGTACCTGAGGGAGGTGTATGTCAGGTAGGGAGAGCTGGGAACTGACTGGAAGAACTGGGATCTGGGAGGACAGAAGGGATTGAGGCACGGGCCTGGGACAGAGACAGAGAGGGAGTAGAGAGCAAAAGAAACCAGCGAGAGAGACAAGACAAAACCCAAGGAAAGGAGCAGAGAGAGAACAATAAAGCCACGGGGTGAGAGAGAGAAGAGAGAGAAATGCCATTCAGAGCAAGGAAAAGGGCAGAGAGGTGGGAGTGGGGAATAAATCCAGCATACAGAGAGAAGGACTGACAGAGAGAGGGAGAGAAATCCCAGGGAGAGAACGAGAAAGGACAGGTACAGAGAGAAATCAAAGGAGAGGAGAGCAAATAGATACCATGGAGAGTGAGTGATGGAGATACAGAGTGGGGTGGTCACAGATAGGATGACCATCAGGCGGAGAGAAAGGTGTCGAGAGAGGTGGACTGGGAAGTTCAGAAATGGGAAAAGCTGGACGTTAAAACAGTTCCTGCAAAATCTGGGGAAAGGGGTGAGAGAGTTGCGGGAGAGACTTGAGGTGGGGTATTGGTGAACGGGGAGATGTGAAGGATGTGGGGGAGACAGAGATTTATAGAAAGCAGTGGGAGGTACAGGAAGCTGAGATTTGGAGGCAGAGAGAGAGGGAGGCAGTGAAATCTGTGGGATCAGACTGTGCAGCAGCCCCACATCATCTGGGGTTTCAGCTCCCAAGTCAAATCTCCTCGGGGGCAGGTGTGGAAAGACAGAGAAATGAAAATTGAATAAATAAATTATAGCACCTAAAGCACAGCAAGATCCCATTGCTGCTTGGACTTCACAACCTGACAGCTTCCCATTCCCCCAGCAGAGCCCCTGATGTTAAACTGAGAGAACGCCAAACAGGAAGGTGTCTCAACCTGTCTCAGGCCTGTCCCAGTGTTTCTGTTTGAGGGGAGGGGGGCAGGAGAAATGTTTACTCCAGAGGCTGGGATTCACACACCCATCCCCACTCCCAGACTCTGTTTGTCTCCCTCTGTCTGTGCCCAAGTTTCAGTCTCTCAGAAATCCCCCAGGGAGAGAGAGAGATGGAAATTGATCACATCAAAGCCAATATATTTTGAAACAAAATAACGAGGATCAAAACGAGGTCCCATCACTGACTGACTTCCAAAATCAACCCAATTTCTCAGCACTTTCCCCTGACTTTTAAATCCAGAGAATGGGAACAGATTTCATCTGGATTCGAGGGGCAAATGCTTTCTGACTGCCCCCAGGGTTTATTTTCTGAGAGGCTGGGCAATGACTCAGTGGTAGGAGTGACACCACAGGGCCTGTGTCTCTCCCTCCCTCCGTGTTTAACCTGCCCCCTCAAGCTGGTTCTCTGACATTATGGGGTGGGGGATGTTGAAAAACAAAACCAGTGCCCTCCTCCCCCCGGTCCACTCCCATTCACCGGGCTCAGCCCCCGTGTCCATTCTGTCTGGGATTGGTTCTGATTCTACATTAAATATTAGACGTGGATCTTCCACTGGTGCAGTCACCTCTCTCTCTCTTTCTTTCCTTTCCACCCCTTCCCCTTTCTCCCTCTCTCTCTGTCCCTATCAATGTCTTCATCTCTGTTGAGCTTTCTCTTGCCCGATAATGGCTCAATGCCTCACTCTCTCTCTCTCTTCCCTCTCCATTTGACAGCAGTGCCCTCTCCTGCCTCACATTTGCCACGTGTTCCCTTCTCCCCACTGTGTCTGGGAGGCATGACACTGTCACATTTTGGTGGGTGAGGGGGTGACGAGAGGTGGTGGAGAGGGGCGTGTCTGACTGGGGTGGGGGGGCGCACAGCAAAAGGGAGGGATTTTACACCCCACCCACTATCAGACTGTCAGAAAACTCAGCCTGGGTCCCTTCAGACAGCCTGAGGGTGACATGCTGCCAAAGGGGATACACAGCGAGATCCCACAGACTACAGTATGCAGGACCTCCAATGGATTCCCTTAACGACCTGTTGGAGCCCATCCTCCCACCCCCACAGCGCCCCCACAAGGAGAGGAGCTGACATAGGAATGAAGGACATTCTGCACAGCAGGATCCCACCTGCTGTCCCCTGCAATGCCCTTACCCCACACTGAAGAAGCCTGAACGTTTCTGCATCATTTCCACCCACTTTCGGAAGCCCTCCCTCCTCACCCGCCCCACCACATCTGAATTTGGAAAGTGTAGCCTCGCTACTGTAAAGGGAACGGCTACAGGCTGTCCCCACACAGCAAGATCCCACAGGCTGCAAATTGCAAAAAGGGGCCTCCCCACCAGCAAACACTGAACTCTCCCATTTCAACTTGGAGCTGGGCTCGGCCTGAACACTGGAGTAACCTCCTCTCCCCTATCCCCCCCACCCCAGATCCTGTACCTATCACCCCCCCCCCACCACACCCACCTCTCCCTCTTTCAGCTGTCTCCCTTTTTCCCTCCTGCATCACCATCCACCCCTTACCCTACTCAGCTCGGTGAGATCCCACAAGTAGCTCCCATCACATATACATAGAACATAGCACAGTCCAGGCCCTTCGGCCCATGATGTTGTGCCAAACGTTTACCCTAAATCCAAGGCCTATCTAACCTCCACCCCCACCTGAGATTGTCATCCACATGCCGATCTAATAGCCACTCAAATGCCCCTAATGAGGCCGACTCCACTATCTGCT
The DNA here is from genome assembly GCF_030684315.1 of Stegostoma tigrinum. Lineage (NCBI taxonomy): Eukaryota > Metazoa > Chordata > Chondrichthyes > Orectolobiformes > Stegostomatidae > Stegostoma > Stegostoma tigrinum. The sequence goes on along the minus strand of NW_026728182.1, from coordinate 177,836 downwards.
CCAGCAATGCATTCCACTCCCCAACCACTCTCTGAGTAAAGAACCTACCTCTGACGTCTCCCCTATATCTACTGCCACTCACTTTAAAACTATGCCCCGTCATAATAGCTACCTCCTCCCTAGGAACAAGTCTCTGGCTGTCCACTCTATCTATATCGCTCATCATTTTGTACACCTCTATCAAGTCACCTCTCATTCTCCTTCGTTCTAAAGAGAAAAGCCCTGGCTCTCTCAACCTTTGCTCGCAAGACCTTCCTTCTGTTCCAGGCAACATCCTGGTAAATCTCCTCTAAATCTTTTCCAATGATTCCACATCTTTCCTGTAATGAGGCAAGCAAAACTGGACACAATACTCCAGATGTGGCCGAACCATGCTTTTGTACAGCTGGAGCATAAATTCACAGCTCTTGAACGCAATCCCTCTATTAATGAAAGCTAACACACCAAGTGCCTTCTTAACAACTCTATCCACCTGGGTGGCAGCTCTCAGGGAACTGTGGACATGCACCCCAAGATCCCTCTGCTCCTCCACACTGCCAAGTATCTTTCCGTTAACCCTGTACTCTGCTTTCAAATTTGTCCTTCCAAAATAAATCACCTCACACTTTTCAGGATTATACTCCATCTGCCATTTCTCTGCCCAGCTCTGCATCCCTTTGTAACCTAGAACAGCCCTCCACACTATCCACAACTCGACCCACCTTCATATCGCCTGCGAACTTAATAATCCACCCTTCCACTCCTTCATCCAAACCATTCACAACAATCACAAATAGAAGAGGACCCAGAACAGATCCTTGAGGTACACCACTTGTAACTGAGCACCATGTTGAATATTTTCCATCCACTACCACCCTTTGTCTTCTAAGAGTCAGCCAATTCTGAATCCAATCTGCAACATTTCCCCCCATCCCATGTCCCCTTACTTTCGGCATGAGACTACCATGGGGAACCTTATCAAATGCCTTCCTTAAATGTATGCTTCCCAATGTGCTCCCCTGAAATGACCCCTGCCAAAATGAGCCCTAGAATTTTGTGGCATGCAATTTTGAGCCATTTTCTGCCTCCTGCCCAAATCTTCTGTCCAGCATGTTTCACTGTCTCCACGTTTTGCCCCTTTTTACCTCCCCAGAAATGTGTCCTCCACTTTTTCCCGACCATCACAATATTGTACCCCATCTCCAAATCCTGTGCCTCCCCAAAACAATATTGCACCCCCCCATAAGTAATTTGACCCTCCCTGTCAAATATTTTTCCCTTATATTGCTGCTTCCCCAATTTCAGTTACTCTCCACAATATTGCCCCCAAAGCTTGCCCTCCTTCCCCATTTTGGGACTCCCCCACTTTGCATTTCCCCTGATATTGCCCCCTCAATAAATGTTTGCAACACCTTTCAAAATTCCCCAACTTGAGTTTTACCACACAAATATTTTGTCCCTCACAAAAAGTTTCAACTCTCAGTTTATAATTACCACCCCCCCCACATAGAGCTCCTCTCCCCTCCCAGTTCCTCCGTGACCGCAACTCCACTGTATATAAATGGCCCTCTGCATTTCCTTCTGTGGACAATCCCCCCTCCACCTCACCAAGTCATTGCCTCACCCTGGGGGCAGAGGTCACAGGGCATAGGGCGAGAGACTCAGAGGCCTTTTCACTGACTGCCTGACATAACAGCAAGACCCTGGTCCCCAGGCAGACCCTGCCCCCCTCAATGAGACAGGTAACCCCCCACCCCCCTTTCAGTTTAGAGAGAGCAGGCAAGGGTGAAACTCAGGTGGGGCAGGGGCTCAGGGAGGGTGAGGCAAGCAATGGGGAGAGAGAGTCATAGACAGAGAGGGAGGGAGAGAACCCACGAGGAGAAAAGAGGCACAGACATGCCAAGGGATAGACAAGCTATGGGGAGTAAGAAGTGGAAACACACAGAAGGAGGGAGAGGGGTGAGAGAGAGAGAGAAAGAAAATCCAACAGGAGAAAAGAGGTATAGAGAGACAGAAGAATAGTGAAGTGATGTGGAGAGGGGAACAGATAAAGAGAGAGGGACAGACAAAGAAAGAGAGGGAGAGAAGAAAACAGGGGCGATCTCACTCCAATAAATATACACCCCTCTCCACTCTGGCACAAAGCCCAAACCCACTCTAGGGAGAGAGACAGAGAGATACAGGCAGACAGAGTGACACAGCCCCAGGGAGGGAGAGAGAGCAATGGGCAGGCAGGCAGATAATCCCAGGGAGGGAGGGAAAGTGAGAGGGGGGAGAGGGGGAAGGAGAGAGAGACAGAGAAAGATCCCAGGGAGTGAAAAGGTGTAGGACAGAGACAGAGGGAGATGAAAAGATAGGGAGAGAGAAACAGAGGGTCAGATAGAAAGGGACAGAAAGACCCCAGAGAGCGATAGAAGGATAGACAAGCGAGAGAGACACACGGACCGAGAGAGTGTGAAACTTGAGGCTGGAAAACAGACGATAGACAGAGAAAGATTGAGGAGAGAGACAGAGAAACAGAAAGGGAGAGAGGCAGAGGGAGGGGAGAGAGAATGATCTCAGCAAGAGAGACATAATGAGGAAACCCAGGGGCAGAGGCGGAGCAAAAGAGTACCACTGGGAGAGTCAGAAGGGCAGACAGACAGGGCAGAGAGAAATCCCATTGAGAACAAGAAAAAGGGCAGATAGAAAGAGTGGGAAAGAGGGGGAAAATAAACTGAGGTTAATGTAAACTCAGCAGGACATAACACCAGCGCTTCGTCGGAGGCTCACTGATGGTGTTACCTAGAATGGTGATGAAACGTCTGAAAATGAACCTTCCAGCTCAGCGAGCAAACTTACATCCAGAAACTCAACCTGAGCTACAAATTTTCTCAAAACCCGCTATAAACTCAGGTAGAGAAACAGAAAGCAACTTAGAGTGAGAGCAAACCCAGGGATAGAATGGAAAAGGACAGGTAGAGAGGGAGAAATCCGAGGGAGAGAACACGAAAGGACAGAGAGAGAGAGAGAGAGAAATCCCAGGGAGAAAATAGGAAAGGATAGAGAGAGAGAGAGACAGAGAGAAATCGAGTGAAAGAAGAGCAGACAGAGAGATACCATCGAGAGTAGGGAATAGGGAGACAGTGAGGGAGCATGCAGATAGAATGACTGTCAGGCAGGAACAGCAAGATCCCACAGGACAGTGAGAGAGTGAAAGTGCAGAGAGAGGTGAATGGGGAAGGCCAGATTTCAGAAAGATTGTACGCTGGAACAGTTCCTGAAAATCCCAGGAAGGGAGCCAAGTGATTCGAAGGAAGGATATCAGAGGATCAGGGGAGAGTGGATGGGGGAGATTTGGGGATGTGGGGGAGATGGAGACTTATGGAAAGCTGTGAGAGAGACAAGAAGCTGGGAATATGGAGTCAGAGGAAGGCAGTGAAATCTGTGGGATCAGACTGTGCAGCAGCCCCATTTTTCCCCTTCGTCTCCCCCAAGCCCCAGCCCAGGTCTCACGCCCTTGTGGTCCAAACTCCAGAGACTGCCTGAGCCCCATAATTCATTTTTCCTGTGAGCATGTGAGTGTGGAATTGAACGACAAGGACACTGGATGGTTTATTGTGATTCTCTCTGTCTCGCTCTCTCTGGTCCCAGCTCCTGTCTGACGATTCCTCACTGCAGAATGATTTGATTCTCTCTGACTCTGCATCATCCCGAGTTTCAGCTCCCGAATAAAATCTCCTTGGGGGTGGAGGTAAGACAGAGAGAAATGAAAATGGATTTTTTTTTTAAAAAGCACCGAAAGCTCAGCAAAATCTCACCGCTTGCTGCCTTCAGCAATCTGAGACATTCCCCACCCAGCACAGCAAGATCCCACTGCTGAACATGCCTGAGTATCCACAATCTCACACTCTCCTCACCCCACCCCACCCCGCCCTCCACCCAAACACCAGCACAGCTCCTGATTTTAAACACAGAGAGTGGGGAACAGGAAGATATCTCAAACTGCCTCACTGTCCCAGTGTTTCTGTTTGAGGGGAAGGGCAGGAGAGATATTTACTCCAGAGCTGGGATTCACACCCCCCTCACACATCCCACACCCCCACTCCCAGAATCTGTGTGTCTCACTGTCTACAAGCTTCAGTGTCAGATATCTCCCCCCCTGCCCCAGCACAGAGAGAGAGAGACAGAGAATGAGATGGTGGGGTGAGGGGTGAGCGGGGGAAACAGAGAGAGAGAGAGAGAGAGAAAGAGAGAGAAAATAAACAGACAGAAATTGACCAAATCAAAGCCAGGATATTTTGAAGAAAAAATAAACAGAAACAAAGGCAATCCTGCCACTGACTGACCTCCAACATTTCCCCATTTTATCAGCACTTTCCCCTGGTTTTGAACCCAGAGAAATGGAAGAGATTTCAACAGGGATCAAGGGGCAGATGCTTTCTGACTGTCCCCAGGGTTTAGAACATAGAACATAGAACAGTACAGCACAGAACAGGCCCTTCAGCGCACAATGTTGTGCCGACCATTGATCCTCATGTATGCACCCTCAAATTTCTGTGACCATATACATGTCCAGCAGTCTCTTAAATGACCCCAATGACCTTGCTTCCACAACTGCTGCTGGCAATGCATTCCATGCTCTCACAACTCTCTGCGTAAAGAACCTGCCTCTGACATCCCCTCTATACTTTCCACCAACGAGCTTAAAACTATGACCCCTCGTGCTAGCCATTTCTGCCCTGGGAAATAGTCTCTGGCTATCAACTCTATCTATGCCTCTCATTATCTTGTATACCTCAATTAGGTCCCCTCTCCTCCTCCTTTTCTACAATGAAAAGAGACCAAGCTCAGTCAACCTCTCTTCATAAGATAAGCCCTCCAGTCCAGGCAGCATCCTGGTAAACCTCCTCTGAACTCTCTCCAAAGCATCCACATCTTTCCTATAATAGGGCGCCCAGAACTGGACGCAGTATTCCAAGTGCGGTCTAACCAAAGTTTTATAGAGCTGCAACAAGATCTCACAACTCTTCAACTCAATCCCCCTGTTAATGAAAGCCAAAACACCATATGCTTTCTTAACAACCCTGTCCACTTGGGTGGCCATTTTAAGGGATCTATGTATCTGCACACCAAGATCCCTCTGTTCCTCCACGCTGCCAAGAATCTTATCCTTAATCCTGTACTCAGCTTTCAAATTCGACCTTCCAAAATGCATCACCTCGCATTTATCCAGGTTGAACTCCATCTGCCACCTCTCAGCCCATCTCTGCATCCTGTCAATGTCCCGCTGCAGCCTACAACAGCCCTCTACACTGTCAACGACACCTCCGACCTTTGTGTCGTCTGCAAACTTGCTGACCCATCTTTCAATTCCCTCGTCCAAGTCATTAATAAAAATTACAAACAGTGGAGGCCCAAGGACAGAGCCCTGTGGAACTCCACTCACCACTGACTTCCAGGCAGAATATTTTCCTTCTACTACCACTCGCTGTCTTCTGTTGGCCAGCCAATTCTGTATCCAAGCAGCTAAGTTCCCCTGTATCCCATTCCTCCTGACCTTCTGAATGAGCCTACCATGGGGAACCTTATCAAATGCCTTACTGAAGTCCATATACACCACATCCACAGCTCGACCCTCATCAACTTTTCTAGTCACATCCTCAAAAAACTCGATAAGGTTTGTAAGGCATGACCTACCCCTCACAAAGCCGTGTTGACTGTATTTGATCAAGCCATGCTCTTCCAGATGGTCATAAATCTTATCCCTCAGAATCCTTTCTAACACCTTGCAGACGACAGACGTGAGACTTACCGGTCTATAATTGCCAGGGATTTCCCTATTTCCTTTCTTGAAGAGAGGAATTACATTTGCCTCTCTCCAGTCCTCAAGTACGACTCCAGTGGAGAGCGAGGATGCAAAGATCTTCGCAAGTGGCGAAGCAATTGCATTTCTCGCTTCCCAAAGCAGCCGAGGACAAATCTGATCCGGGCCTGGCGACTTGTCAATCTTAATGTTTGACAAAATTTTCAGCACATCAGCTTCGTCTATCTCTATCCATTCCAGCATGCACACCTGCTCTTCAAAGGTTTCATTCACTACAAAGTTGGTTTCTTTCGTAAAGACAGAAGCAAAAAACTCATTTAGGGCTTCCCCTACCTCCTCAGGCTCCACACACAAGTTCCCTATGCTATCCCTGATCGGCCCTACTCTTTCTTTGACCATTCTCTTATTCCTCACGTAAGTGTAAAATGCCTTTGCGTTTTCCCCGTTTCCTTCTGCCAAGCCTTTCTCGTGCCCCCTCCTGGCTCTCCTCAGACCATTTTTGAGCTCCTTCCTTGCCTGCATGTAATCCTCTCTAGCTGAACTTGACCCTAGCTTCCTCCACCTTATGTAAGCTACCTTCTTCCTTTTCACAAGAAGCTCCACCGCTCTCGTCATCCAAGGTTCCTTAATCTTATCCCTTCTTGCCTGTCTCAGAGGGACATATTTACTCATCACTCCCAACAACTGTTCCTTAAACCGTCTCCACATGTCTATAGTTCCCTTACCATGGAACAACTGCTCCCAGTCCATGCTTCCTAACTCATGTCTAATCGCATCATAGTTTCCTCTTCCCCAATTAAATATCCTCCCATATTGCCTAATCCTCTCCTTCTCCATAGCTATGTGGAATGTGAGGCAGTTATGGTCACTATCACCAAAATGCTCTCCCACCACAAGATCTGATACCTGCCCCGGCTCGTTTCCGAGCACCAAGTCAAGAATGGCCTCTCCCTTCGTCGGCCTGTCAATGTACTGCGTTAGGAAACCCTCCTGAACACACCTTACAAAAACAGCTGCATTCAAATCTTCTGCTCGAAGGAGGTTCCAATCAATATTAGGAAAGTTAAAGTCACCCATTACAACAACCCTACTGCGTGCACACTTTTCCAAAATCTGTCGACCTATGCTTTCTTCAATCTCCCTGCTGCTATTGGGGGGCCTGTAGTAAACCCCTAACAAGGTGACTGCTCCCTTGCTGTTCCCAATTCCCACCCATACTGACTCGGTAGGCGGATCTTCCTCGACAATGGAAGCTTCTGTAGCTGTGATACTCTCTCTGATTAGTAGTGCTACACCCCCTCCTCTTTTTCCCCTTCCCTATTCTTTTTAAATGTTCTAAACCCTGGAACATCCAGCAACCATTCCTGCCCCTGAGAAACCCATGTCTCTGTTATGGCCACAACATCATAGCACCAGGTACTGATCCATGCTCGAAGTTCATCACTTTTATTCCTGATACTCCTTGCATTAAAGCAAACACACTTTAACCGATCCCTTGGTTCCTTCCCAGGAAAATCCTTCCCACTAGCTGGTCTACCTCTTGCTACTGCCTCACCTGCATCAACGCTCACCTCTGGTATACAGCTCAGGTTCCCACCCCCCTGCCATACTAGTTTAAACCCTCTCGAACTACTCGAGCAAACCTTCTACCCAGGACATTGGACCCCTTCCAGTTCAGATGCAACCCGTCCTTCTTGTACAGGTCCCACCTTCCCCAGAAGGCATCCCAATTATCAACATATCTGAAGCCCTCCCTCCTACACCAGCTGCGTAGCCACGTGTTCAGCTGCGCCCGCTCCCTGTTCCTCACCTCGCTATCTCGTGGCACCGGTAGTAAACCAGAGAACACTACTCTGTTCGTCCTGCTCTGCAGCTTCCATCCTAACTCCCTGAAATCACTTTTTATACCCTCAAACCTATTTCTGGCTATATCATTTGTGCCAATATGTAACACGATTTCTGGCTGGTCGCCCTCCCCTTTTAGCACTTTATACACCCGATCGGAGACGTCCCGGACCCTGGCACCAGGGAGGCAACTTACCTTCCGGGAATCCCGATCTTGCCCACAAAATCTCCTGTCGATTCCCCTAACTATCGAGTCCCCTACCACGAGTACTTTTCTATTCTGCCCCCTTCCCTTCTTTGCCACAGTGTCAGGCTCAGTGCCAGAGAACTGACTACTATGGCTTTCCTCTGGTAGGTCATCCCCCCCAGCAGTATCCAAAACGGTATACTTATTGCTGAGGGGAATGCCCACAGGGGATCTCTGCACTGTCTGTCTGTCCCCTTTCCTCCCCCTAACTGTAACCCATCTATCCTCGCCCTGAGCCTTAGGAGTGACCAACTCCCGATAACTCCTCTCAATTACCCCCTCTGCCTCCCGAATGATCCGTAGTTCATCCAGCTCCAGCTCCATTTCCCTAACACGGTTTTCAAGGAGCTGTAGCTGGGTGCACTTCCCGCAGATGTAGCCAGTGGAGACGTGTGCCACATCTCCCAACTGCCACATTCTGCAGGAGGAACAAGCAACTGCCCTAGCGTCCATACCCCACTTATCTGAACACCCACTCAATACTAAAGTAGAAAGCTTACGTCAAATAATAATAACAAATTAATAACAAACTTATATTCAATAGAGAAAGTTTAGAATGAACCTTACCTTACTAACTAGGTTAGAGGAGGAGGGCGGGTGGGAGACTCTACAGTTGTAGAGTCTCGGGTTTAGCCGCCTTGCTGATATATATGGTCACTGCTTTCCTTCCCGGCTGCCCCTCTGGTCCTCGTCACTTCCTCCGCTGCTCCCGCTCCTTCTCTGAAAGAGGAAAAACACTGCTGCCCGCTACCGGTAAGTAATTTTAAAAATAAACTGCTTTACCTTAGCTGCAGTCTTCCGGGTCCGTCTTGCCTCCGCTGCTGCTCGCACTCAAAATGGCCGTTGGCGTCGAAGGGTGAGTATTTATACTCACTGCTTTCCTTCCCGGCTGCCCCTCTGGTCCTCGTCACTTCCTCCGCTGCTCCCGCTCCTTCTCTGAAAGAGGAAAAACACCGCTGCCCGCTACTGGTAAGTAATTTTAAAAATAAACTGCTTTACCTTAGCTGCGGTCTTCCGGGTCCGTCTTGCCTCCGCTGCTGCTCGCACTCAAAAAAGGTTTATTTCCTGAGAGGCTGGGCAGTGACTCAGTGGTGGAGAGTCACCCAACAGGGCCTGTGTCTCTGTCCCTCTCCATCTCCCCACTCAGTGTTTAACCTGTCCCCCCCACAGCTTGTTCTCTGTCACTCTGGCGATGCGGTTAAAAAAACACAAAGAAATGACCAATGTTCCCCTCTGCCCACTCCCATTCACCAGGCACAAACCTCTTGCCCACTCCACCTGGGATTGGTGCTGTTTCTACATGAAATATTAATGATGAACCTTTCAAAGTGTCCAGTCGCCTGTCTCTCTCCCTCCCCATCTCTGTCTCTGCCCCTATCCATGGATCGATCTCTGTTGACTTTCTCCTGCTCGAGAATCGATCAATGTCCCTCACTCTCTCCATTTCCTTCAAGTTTCAATAGCAATGCCCTCTTCTGCCTCACGTTTGCCATGTGTTCCCATCTCCCCGCTGTGTCTCGTGGACATTTGCAACATCATTGTCGCATTTTGGAGGTTGCAGGGGTGAGGGAATGTGGGGTGGTTCTGGGCTGCGGTAGGGTTGGGGAAAGAAGGGGTGACATACAACTCAGTGCACGCACTATCAGGCCATCAGCAGTCTCAGCCCAGGGCCCTGCAGACAGCCTCATGTCGACGTGAGGGTGACCTGCAGGCTGCATTGGTGCACAGTAAGATCCCACCGGCAGCTGTGTGCGGTACTGCTGAGGGATTCCCTCAACACCTTGTCGGAGCCTGGCCCACCCCCTCTACAGGCTGCAATGTGAAAACAGGCCTCTCCCCCACTGAACCCGCCTGCAAATATTACACTCCCCCATTTCAACTTTTGAGCAGAGTCGGACTGAACACGTGAGTTAGCCTCTCACCACCACCTCCCAAGATTCTGTACCTAGCCTCGCTAAACGTGTCCACCTCTACCTGTTTCAGCTGTATTCCTTTTCCCCCCAACACTCCCATCTTCACCCCAACCCCACCTCCACTCTCCGCGCTGTGTGTGGTTGCATAAACAGCAAAATGTGAAAATGGCCACACGTTGATGGAGAATCTTAACTCATCCTGAACACTGGCGTAGAGGGAGTGGGGGGTGGGTGTGATGTCAGTCCCTGCAGTTTCTGCCCCTTTGTAATACTGAGCCCCTCCCCGTTCCAGATCCTGCACTGACACCCCCACTCCCTCACCCACAGCCCTCCCAGAGATCAGAATAAGGTCCCAGTCAATGGGAACAATTCCCTCCATTCACCCCAAAACCTCACAGACAGGCCAAGAGGGGCCAAGAGGTGGCATTGGGACATGGGGTGGTGGGGGGAGGAGGAGGGATTGTAGTCTTCCTTTCCCAGATCCTGGCAACCCATCCTACCCACCTACCTCTCCATTAAAATGACAATAAGTCCCAGCGGAATTTCTCCCAGATATTCCAAGATGAAATGCAGGAGAGAAAACAGTTTGATGGATCGACAGGAGTATCCAGCTCACCCCTCCCTTCCAATCTCCTATGGCCTTCAGCTCGCCAATACACTTCATTCGGGTGGTGCCTGTGAGATGTTATTGGGATAACATCCCATTGATGTCTATACTTCTATAAATTAAAGTCTTTTATTTACCTACACATCGGTATGCAGGCACTACCCTGAAGCTTCCTGCCCAGCTAGGAATTCAGTGTAAAACTTTTGTAACTCCTTATCTTCCCACTCATCATTATGCAAACACTGTCTTCAGCTTCCTGACTGAATAAAACAAGAATCAAACTGTTTCAAATAAGGTTAAGTAAGGAACATTTGTAAAGGTGTGAGACCTCTGAAGCATGTAACTTCTGTCGCTGACAAAGGGGCCAGGGCACTGACTTTGTTCCAGCCAGAAACACTGGCAACTTGAAATCAGAATCTGTCCTGGACAACAACTCGAAATCGCCTCCTGCCATTAGCAGCTACTTCACTGGCAATCGATACTATATCCTGGTCTTTTATGTTGTTGATGTAATCATTGTTTGGTATCCTGTTTTTGTCTGTTGTAGTAATTGTTTCATGCATCATGTCATTGTAAAATGTGAAACTGTTTTATGTATCAGGGTAACAAAGTGTGAAGCTGGATGAACACAGCAGGCCAAGCAGCTCCCATTACATCTGTTTTATGTATCATGTCTTTGTAAAGTATAAAAAGCGGGGACTGTCCACTGCTCGGGGAGAATTACTTGTGAGACTCTGCGCTCTGTGCCGTGTTGAGTACAATAATTCTCCACAGCTTGTACTTGCTTGGTTATAAAAGGATTTGTGTTTTTCTAAACAGGTCAGTGTCTTGTTATTGCAGCAAGTCCATGAGGGTCTCCGAAAACGAACCTGACACCTGCATCTTCCATTGATTGCTTGCTGCCATGTGGCCCCATCTGAAACACAGATATGACTTCCAAAGCTTCACATATGGTTAGGATTCCTGATCTCCCCCAACTCTCCCCTCTCCCCGTCCCATATACAACACCCAGAAGGGGCTAAATTTTGAATAAACAAACAACTGCACAGCAAGATCCCAATGACTACTGATCCCCCACCACAGCCCTTGTATCTATTCCCCGCCTCCCATACATCCCCACCTCCCCACTCCCACAGCCCTCCGATCTCACTCCCATCCCCGCCTTTCTAAGCTTTTCCTCTCTGTCTCCATCTCCCTTTCCCCCCAACACTGTCTCTGAATTATACCTCTGTGACTGAAATGTTGTCACCCCTGCCATTTAGTAACCCTGACCTGTCACACTGCGGCATTGACTGTCTAAAACGGTGGGACGGTCTGGAGAGAGTGGTGGGAGTGGGGAAGGCCTAAACTGAGGAATGGCAATGGAGAGAGGGAAATGGGGAAGAGATAAAGTAAGAGAGAAAGAAAGAGCCAGAGTATGGTCAGAGAGAAAGTGAGGAAGATCCCAGTCTGAGGAAGGTGCGTGGAGAAGGAGATGGACAGAGTGAGACAGAGAGACAAAGAAAATGTAATATCAAAGGCTCTGTAAACAACATTTGGACACTGGGCATCTTGTTGCAATGTAGGCCACACTGCAGGTAATTTGACACACAGCAAGATCCCACAAGCAACAGTGTGACTGCAGATAGATTGTGGGTTTCACTGATGCTGGTTAAGGGCTCAATTCTGGCTCCAGGCTGACAGAGAGGGACCAATCCTGCTGCTTGCGAAATTCAAAATACTTCCTTCTCTCCCCTTCACCTCTGATATGTCACTCTCTCTTTTCCAGGCTCTCTCTCTTTCCCTTCTAAATCTCTAATCTTTCGATCTTTCTTCCTCTCTCACTTGTTCCCTCCCCACCTCCCCATTTCTGATTTTTTTTCTCTCTCTCTCCCAGATTAAATCCTGTGCATTGTAATCGTTATCATTTAAAAAGACTGTGACATTGATGTTGGAGGATATTCTGTTTGATAAGCCAGGGCACTGTTTCCCAGCATTCTGTGCCAGTAATGCTGCAGGTCATTGATACACATTGCGATCCTACAGGTCGCCCCTTCCTGCTCCAAAATGTGTTGAAATCACAATTTCCATTCAGGGAAGAGGCTATCAGTTTCTTTGGGACAAAAAACACCCCCTCCATCCCAGGATTTGAGTTGGTGGGTGGCACTTTCTAGAACAAAGTGATTGGAGTTGGGCAGTGAAGAGATATTGGAGACCCCAGTTCTCTCACCAACAATATGCCACCTCCCCCAGATCCTGTCTCCCTTTCCCAGCACAGATACAAAGACATATCTTGTCCCTTTATCCCTCACACCCTCCCACTCACACTTTTTGTCTACATCTGTATTTTTTTTGGTAAAAAAACTTTGTATTGCAAACTATTTCTAACTCCCCCTCTGTTTCTGTTTGAAAAAAAAAGTGAAAGGAAGCTGGAGAGGGTTCAGGAGAGGAGACAGAGTGAGAAAGACAGAGATGCCCTCGCAGTTACTCAGGGGATTGAAGTAAAATGGCCAAAAAATATTTTATTTATGTGATTATCAATTTTTTTTCATCCTGGCCTGCACATGTCACACATTACACTGAAGTGAGAATGAGTCTTTGAAGAGAGTTTCACATTTATGGTTTTAATTTCCTCCGTGGGGAGTCCTGTCTGTCAGACACTCACTGGGAGGAGAATTAACATGTTTGTGTCAAATCCCAAAGCCCTGGTTACTTTAACCCCAGACTTCAAACCTGTTCTTAAAAGTTACCTGGAGGCTCCTAAAAGAAAACCAGGGTACACCAGAGGAATTCAAATCTTGAGGTAATAATCAAATACAACTGACATGGGCCCCGCAGTCTGCAGCCTTTTGAACAGGCCTCAGGCCAATGCCTGAACCCCACCCCTCCTCGCTCTGAAGGAAACTTGTGTCCAAGGGAAGGATTTCTTATCCCCTTGTAGTTTCAAAATAAATAGACAGAGAAAGGGAGGAAAGTTATTGGAACTGGAAAGGAAGGACATTGTTAAAGAAATCGCCCAGCAAGAGGCTAGGGTTTGATGTCTCCCCTTCACACAAGCCATCCCTCATCAATGCCAGGCTCTGATTGAATTGGGGAAAACTTTGGGAAATTTCAATCCCAGACCCATCAGGCAAGGTTAAAAGGAGGAGATTATCGAGACAGTCGCATTGCTGCAGGACAATGAGGCACAGCAAGATCCCACTGCCAGCAATGTGTCAGGAACAAGATAAACCCAATGTTGGTTAAATGGTAAATATTTTCTGTATTCCCCAGGCACTATCGTGACAGATACTTAAGAATCTCAAATGCCTCTCACTCCGTCCCTCTCCATTTTCTTCTGCCTCTCTCCATGTTGCAAGTCTGTCTCTCAATCCCAATGTCGACTTCACATTCTCACATTATTACTCTGACTTCAGAACATGTCTTTTGTGAGATTTCACATTTACAATTTTGATTTCCTCCTTGGGGAGTCCTGACACATGTTTGTGCCAAATCCCATGGCCCCGATTACTTTAACCCCAAGCTTCAAACCCTGGGGTGCAGCCTGTCCAATAAGTCTCAGGATGATATCCCCCTTCGGAGAAAGCCGTTGTTCTATGCGTTGTGGGCCCCAAAAACCTCCCCTTTGGTTCTTCAAAAAATAACTGATCCCTTTGGAGAAAAAAAAGAGACAGCATTAGTTGAAAGGCAAAGCAGAGACAGTGCAGCAAGATCCTGGGATTTCCTCTCTGTCACATGGACAATCTCTTGGCAACATCTGAACACAAACATATCGGGTGGTGCGTTTAGTTTCCATGCCAGTCCCTTCGTAAAGCTTTGAAATGATGGGTGAGCTGATTAAAACAGTCACAGCCTGTAACAATGGCACTGGGACAATTAATACACAGCAAGATCCCACATGCAGCAGTGTCCCAGCAGCCAGATAATCTGATTTTTTTCCCCATCTGTGATGCTGGCTCAGTTTAATTATTTCCTGTGACCCCAGAATCTGACATTACAGTTAATTCACAATCTCAAATACTCTCTCTGGCTCTCCTGTTTGTCCTGCTCTCTCAGTTCTTCAAATCTTTCTCTCACTGTCACATCTAATCACACTGCCCTCCTCCATAACCCATATAAACTTCAGGGTCAGAAAGAGAGAGGACTCATATGGGCCCCTCATGGTATGCAGTGGGAACAGGCATCAGGCCAATATTGTCCCCCTCTGGAAGTTTTTTTTTCAAAGCTTTCCTGGCCCCAGACATTTTGGATCTTCACATTGTCACTTTCCAAACCAGAAATTTCAGGGGATAAAACAGAAAAGATTACTTGAAAGGGGGAGCTACAGCATTTTGCAGCAAAATTACACAACAAGAGGTCAGTCTTATGTGCACTACACCACCTCCACAGCATTACAAAACATCATAGCAACATCAAACTACCAAATAAATCATAAGCTGGCAATATAACAGAGGTTTAAAATAATAATAAACACACATACTCACACACCATCTCAATCAAACAGGGAGAGCTGCTCACTACGCATTATGTCAGGATAAATCTGACACATTTCTCAGTGAGTGGTTTGCAGACTCCACCTCTGACACATTGCAATGTCCCTCAGTCTGCTCATTAAGGAGGCCTCTGTGTGATAGAGATGGTAATTCCCAGGATTGGAGTCTTTTGTTGGATTTTCCTGGCCATTGAAATGTTAATTCTCTCGCAGCAAAGATTTACCATTCCTTGTTCTTTGAAACCTTTTTAAAGCCATGTTATCTCTGTCAGTGCAGCTTGAAAATATTTAACATTGGTCTCATAATAGCACCTAAGAGCCGGACTGCAGATGCCCCAAGAGACAGGAATAGAAAGATAATGGGGATATTTGCTGAGGATCTGTCGGGATTTTCCTGCTGTCAGTGTGGCTCCCAGAATCAAACTCCTGAGATGCTGCTTGGCCTGCTGTGCTCATCCAGCTTCACACTTTGTTATCTCTTTCTCACTCTCTCTCTCTCTCTCTTCTGCCCCTGTCTCTACCTGGTCTGCACAACATACAGCCATTTCAAACTTGACATTCAAAACTTTGTTTCTTCTCCTCCTCCTGAAAATGTCAGTAGAGTTTGAGAATTTAAAGCATTGATCATATCACTGCCCCTCAAACACCCACATTTCCCCATCTCCGCTCCCACTTTGCTCCCAGCACAGGACTGTGGAGAACATGGGAGCACTTTATACAGGTTTTATCAGGGGCTGTAATCAGTGAGGCTCTGAGCTCAAGGGGTCAGCGTGTGTGTGTGTGTGTGTGTATGTGTGTGTGTGTGTGTGTGTGTGTGTGTGTGTATGTGTGTGTGAGCATGCAAGTATGTGCATGTACGTGTGAGTGTGTGTTTGTGTGAGTGTGCACGTATGTGCATGTACCTGTGTGCATGTGCATGTGTGTGTTTGTGTGCATGTGTGAGCGTGCATGTGGGTGCGTGTGTGTGTGCATGTGTTTGAGAGCGCACGCATTTGTGTATGAGCACATGTGTGTGTGTGTGTAAGTGTGTGTGTGAGCATGCACATTTGTGTGTGTGTGAGCGCACATATGTGTGTGAGTGCGCGTGCATGTGTGTGTGTGTGAGTGCATGTATGTGTGTGTGTGTATGTGAGTATGTGCATGTGCATGTGTGTGAGTGTTTGCATGTGTGAGCATGTGCGTTTGTGTCAGCGTGTGTATGTGTGAGTGTGTGTGTGTGTGTGTGTGTGAGTGTGTGTGTGTGAGCGTGTGTGTGTGTGTGAGCGTGTGTGTGTGTGTGTGTGTGTGTGTGTGTGTGTGTGAGTGTGTGCATGTGCATGTGCGTATCTGCATGTCATACAGTCCGACAGCACAACAACAGATTCTTCGGTCCAACTAGTGCATGCCGAACATAATCCCAAACTAAACTAGTCTGACCTGCCTGCTCCTGGCCCAAATGTATTTTAAGTGATGTAATTGTACTCACACACACCTCTTACTCAGGATATTTATTCCACACACTTACCACCCTCTGTGTAAATACTTTGCCCCTTATGCCTTCTCTGAATCTTTCTCCTTTCGCCTTTAAAATTGTGTACCCTAGTCTTGAAATGTCCCATCCTAGGGAAATGACAGCTACCATTACCTCTATCTATACCCCTCATTATTTTATAAACTCCTTATCAGGTCACCTTTAAACCTCCTACGCTTCAGTGAAAAATATTCCAATATATCCGGCCTTTCTTTGTATCTCAAATCGACCATAATCAGCAACATCCAGGTAAAGAGCATGTGCATGTGCATGTGTGTCTCCGTGTGTATGCGCACGCGTGTGTCTGCGCGTGTGTGTCTGTGTGTGTCTCTGTGTACCTGCGCGCGTGTGTGTCTCTGTGCATCTGTGTGTCTGCACGCACGTGTCTCCGTGTGTTTGCGCATGTGAGAGAGAGAGAGAGACCCAAAGAGAGGCTCTGTGTGTGTGCGTGCATCAGAAAGAAAGACCATGCATGTGAGTGTGTCCATTGGACTGCAAAGTTTGTGTCAATGATTCCATCCTGTAATTTCATTATGTGGCTGTCTATAAATCATGTGTTTCTTCCCCTGCCCCAGTAAAGGGTCTCAAACATACTCAGTCCCTTACTCTCAATCACACACTCTCTCGTGTGTGCAGACGCTCTCACATACAGTCTTGTACATACACACACTCACATTTATTCACAGGGACAAAAAGAAAGAGAGAGACACACACAGAAAGACACAGAGATGGAGAGAGAGAGAATGATTACACTTGTAAGTGTATCAGCAATTCGACAATTTATACAGTGAGGTTGGGAGAGACACAGATTTTCACAGGTTTTGAGGGAGACAGAGAGAGAGGATGACACAGATAGGTGCAATGACAGAGAGAATCACAAATAGACACAGTGACAGGGCAGAGAGAATAACTGATAGACGCATGGAGAGAGGGAGAGAGAGAGAGAAAGAAAGACAGAAAGAGAAAGAGAGAGAGGGGGGAGAACCATCGACAGACACAGACTCAGAAAGAGCGAGAGAAACAGATAGAGACAGGGTCAGAGAGATAGATAGATAGGCACCATGGCTCAGTGGCTAGCACTGCTGCCTCACAGCACCAGGGACCCAAGTTGTCTCCCATCCTTGAGTGACTGTGTGAAGTTTGCACATGGTCTCCAAGTCTGTGTGACTTTCCTCCGGGTGCTCAGTTTTCCTTCCACGGTCCAAAGGTGTACAGGCTAAGTGGATTGACCATGCTAACTTGTTCAGCAATGTGTATAACAAGTGGGTTATGGGGTTGTGGTGGGAGGCTCTGAAGGATAGTATAGCCTTATTGGGCCGAATGGCCTGTTTCCACACTGTAGGGAATCCATGAATGAAAGAAACAGATATTCACAGGGACATAGAGAGATTGCTGATATATATAGGGACACAAACAGAACCACAGATAGACACATGGAGCAGAGAGAGATTATCACACTTATGAACTGATCACAGAGACATCGCAGCTACATTCAGCAACATGGAGTGAGATTCACAGAAACAGAGACAGACAAACAGATTCACAAAGAAATGGCATGAGACAGATAGAGAAAGAGACAAAGCTAAGATGAAAACGATGACACTGTTATCACAAGGAGAAATGGAGAATGAGACAGACACTCTCTCCCCTTTACTATGAGTACAGTGGCACAGAGTTGTACATCATCTAAAGGTCCCTGCAGGGATCACTCAGGATTATTCAGCAAAAATGATCTTCCACAACAGCACCCACTATTCCAGGATTGACTGCTTTCATCCTTTTGGGAACATCCCCATCCCCATTCTCTGCTCCCAGACACAGTGCACACTGACTCCGAACGATATTCCCATTGCAATGCTGTCAGTGGGTCTGAATCCATGAAGTGCCACCCTCACAACACTGTGGGTGAGCTACATCTCATGGACTGTGAAGCATTCACACCCTGACTGATTGTCACTCATATCCCATGAAGGAAGTAGAAGAACATTGGAAGCTGGAGAAGGACAATAGACAATAGACAATTGACAACAGGTGCTGGAGTAGGCCATTCGGCCCTTCAAGCCAGCACCACCATTCATTATGATCATGGCTGAGCATCCACAATCAGTATCCTGTTCCTGCCTTCTCCCCATAACCTTTGATTCCACTATCTTTAAGAGCTCTGTGCATCTCTTTCTTGAAAGTATCCAGAGAGTTGGCCTCCACTGCCTTCTGGGGCAGACCATTCCATATATCCACCACTCTCTGGGTGAAGAAGTTTCTCCTCAACTCTGTTCTAAATGGCCGACCCCTTATTTAGACACAAAGACAAGGAGACACAGATGCCGAAACCTTACCAATGACTCACTGCTACGCCATCTGAGTGCATCTCCCCCACAGTCTCACTGTGCCCAGTTCCCACTTTTCAGGAATGCTGGGGAATAGTCAGAATAGCAAGTGCAGCCTCATTCCAGTGAAAGAGCTCATTTACTGCAATCCTGGATAATCGTAGGGGAACTCTCAGCACCCAGTCTCCAGCAGATCCTTCAACACAATCACAACATTATAATCACAGGGACAGAGACAGTCACAGAAACACACAGGTACATAAGAGGCAAACCATGAAATCCGAAAGGACAGAGAAATAGGCCTCATCGTATTATCAATGCCACTAACACACAAACTCAGCCCAAGTCCAGGGGCACCCAGGTTCAAATCCAGCTACGACTGAGGGTGGAATTTAAGTTCAATAAAGAATTCAGAGCTGAGAATGCAACAATGATGTTGAACCCATTGTCACTGTTTGGGAAAAAGAAAACACTTGATTCAGTAATGCTCGTTGTCTGGTTTGGCCTGTCATGGAGTCCAGGCCCACAGCTCTCTGCACAGTCAGTGATGGGCAAGAAATGCAGGCCTGGCCAGAAATGTTTCCATCCCAGATGTGATTAAAATAAATAAACACCGGGGCAGAGAGAATCAGAGACACGGTAGTGAGAGAGACAAGAGAAATATATACATGGGGATAGAAAGAGAGAAACACAGTACAGGCCATGTCAGAAACTGAGGATCACAAATGCACACAAGGACAGAGAGAGACACAGCTCTACTTAGGAAGAGAGAGAGAGAGCTAGAGATGGACATGCACACATAGAAAGGCACACAGAGATCAACACAGGGATGAGAGAGACCTAGAGGTAGACACAGGCAGAGAGAAAGAGACACAAATAGATCAACACAGGGATGACAGAGATAGTCATAGATAGACACCATGACACACAGCGAGAGAGAGAGAGAGGGAGAGAGAGGGAGAGAGAGACTGGCACAGTGAGAGAGACTCACATTTAGACACGGGGGAGACAGAGTGTGACAGATAGACACGGGGCTGAGAAATTATTACGGATATGAAATGAGACACAGCTACATTCTGGGCCACAGAGAGAGATTTACAGGAATACACAGGGACAGAGAGTTACGGAGAGATTCACAAAGAACACGGAGTGACAGAGAGAGAGAGCACAAGAAACAAATAGGGGCTCACAAACGTAAGATGAAGACAATGACAGCTCTACTCAGGGGAAGATGGAGAATAAGAGAGAGAGTATGTAAAACCTTAATTACTCTAGCCCTTTACCATCAGTTCAGACGGACAGACCTATGCATCATTTGCAACAGCCTCTGCAAGTATCATTCAGGGTTATTCAGCACCTCCTTCCAAAAATGACCTCCCCAAACAGCAACCACTATCCCCAAATGGACAACAGCAATCCATGCCTGGAACATCCCCATGTCCAATCTCTGCTTCCAGGCACAGAGCGCAATGAACTCAAATGATATCCCCATTCTGACCCTGTCACTGGGCTCGAATCCCATCTTCACAACACTGTGTGTGAGCTACACCGCATGGATTGCAGAGGGATCACTCACCGACCGATAGACACTCATATCCTATGAAGAAACTGGAAGAAGGAGAGAAATAGAAGCATGCAGGAACAAAGGGAGGCTCAAAGATACACCCAGAGACAGAGCAGGGAAATTAGCACAGATTTGGTCTGAAGTTGCTCTGTGGGATCTGAGGGATACTCGATGGGCCAGCTGTAATTCCCCTTCACTACCTGCCCTCACAAAGGTGATGGTGATTGGTTTCGCTGACCCAAAGCAATCCATCTGGTTTAGGGAAGGCCAGAGTGTGATTTAGGAGGGAGTTCCTGGGTGAGACACAGTGCCAGGGAAGGAGCAACCATCTTGATCACAGCCAGGACATTGTGCCTCTTGCAGGGACACATGCAGGTGGGTGGCAGATGAACTCCAAGTGCTTCTGTCACCCTGGTCATTCTCAGTGGTGAGGGGTCATATAGTTGCTGTGAACGAGTGTTGGAATGTTGCTTCCATTGTTGTTGCTGTGGGACACATGCCTGACCCTCTGCATTGAAGGAGAGAGAGAGAGGATGAATATACTTGTAAATGTCACATCAGTTAGAGAGTTTATGTAGTGAAGGAGGGAGAGATAGTTGTAGATGTTTGGGGGGGGGGGGTGTGGTGAGAGAGAGAGATAGGGACAGAAAGAGAGAAACACACACACACACACACACACACACACACACACACACACATATGCAAAACGATTGAGTGAGAGACAGAGAGATATTGATAGACACAGTGACAGAGAGAGATCATCACACATGAACTGAGACAGAGACAGATTCACAGCTGCATTCAGGGATATGGAGAGAAATGTACAGGAACACACAGGGACAGAGAGAGACCAAAAAGATTCACAGAGAACACAGAGGGACAGAGAAAGAGAGCACAAGGTAGAAAGCAAGAGTCACAAATGTAAGATGAAGAGAATGACAGATTTACACAGGGACAAATGGAGAATGAGAGCAATACCCTTCACCATCAATACAGAGGGACAGAGCTGTGCTTCATTTCCAAGGACCTACAGAGATCACTTTGGATTATTCAGCATCCCCTTCCAGAAATGGTCCTCCAAAACAGCACCCACTATTCCTGAGTGGACAAGAGCAGTCCATGCCTGGAACATGACCATCTCCAATCTCTGCTCCCAGACACAGTGCACACTGGCCCGAATAATATTCCCATTCTGACACTGTCACTTGTCTGAGTCCAGGAAGTGCCACCCTCTAAATGCTGTGGGTGAGCTACACTGCATGGGCTGCAAAGGGTTCAATCACTGGCTTATGGCCACTCACATCCCATGAAGGAACTGGAAGAATATTAGACACTGGAAGAGGGGGAGAGAGACATAGAGAGGGAGAGACAAATACACAAAGTCAAGGGGAGGTTCAAAGATACACACAGAGACGGAGAGCGCGAGCGAGGGAGCGAAGGACAGAATGGGTCTGAAGTTGCTCCATGGGATCTAAGAGACACTCGATGAGCCAGCTATCATTTCCCTTTCCCACCTGCCCTCGAGAAGGTGATGACACTCTGCTTTGCTGAGCCAGTGCAGTCCATCTATTTGAGGGAATGCCACAGTGTGATTTAGGAGGTAGTTCCTGGAAGGGTCACAGTGCCAGGAAAGGAGCGATCCATCTTGCTCACAGGTAGCATGTTGTGCCTCTTGCGGGGCACATTTAGTTGTGAGGTGGGTCCGATCTCTGCGCTCCTGTTGCCCTGGTCATTCTCGGGGTGTGTAGGGCGGGCAGGGCAGGGTCACATTGTTGCTGGGAATGAGTTTTGTAGAGTGGCTTCCATTGTTGTTGCTGTGGGACACATGTCTGACCCTCTGCTCTGAAGGAAGAGAGAGAGAAAGAGAGGATGATTACACTTGTAAATGTCACATCAATGAGGCCGTTTATGTAGTGACGGAGGGAGAGACACACACAGATAGTCACAGGGTGAGAGGAAGACTCAGACCCAGGGATAGAGATAGAGATACACACATAGCAAATGGGAGAAACACAGAGAGAGAGAGAGGCAGATAGTCAGACAGACAGACACATGCAGAATCACAAGTAGACAAAGAGAGACAGAGACACACATAGGCACAGGGACAGAGACAGACAGTCACAGATTAACATCAGGACCAACACAGACACAGGGCCGGGAGTGTGGGGGGAGATATCGTCACATGGAGACAGGCAAAGAGTGACAGATAAACACAGGTACAGAAACAGAGAGAGATAGAGTCTCAGATGGACACAACAATCAAGATAGAGACAGATACACATAGAGACAGAGAGAGAAAGAGACAGACACTGTCTGTGTGGAGTTGGCATGTTCTCCCTGTGGCTGCGTGGGTTTCCTCCGGGTGCTCTTGTTTCCTCCCATGTGCTGGCTGGGTGGATGGGACAAGATAAGTTGCCCATAGTGTTCAGGGATGTGTAGATTAGGTGGGTTGCAGGGAGATGTGTCTGGGTGAGGTGCTCTGAGGGTCGGAGTGGCGTTCTTGGGCCGAAGGCCCTGTTTCCATACTGTAGGAATACTCTGAATTCTATGAAAACAGTGCTGAGTGATCTCTGATGGGAATATTGGAAACAATGCACGGCTCTGTCCCTCTGAACAGATGGTGGAGGGGTGGAGTTATAAAGGTGTTACACACAGTGTTAGTCTTATTCTCCATTTCTCCCTGTCTAAGGCTGTCATTGTGTTCATCCTACATTTGTGACACTGTCTCTATCTCTTGTTCTTGCGCTGTCCTTCTGTATTCTCTGTGCACCCGCCCGTGCTCTCTGTCGCCGTGTGTTCCTGTGTATGCGTCTCCATAATCCCTAAATGCAGTTGTGAATCTTTCTCGATCTCACTTTACATATGTGATGATCTCTCTCTCTGTCCTTGTCTATCTGTGACTCTGTGACAGAGAAAGAGAGAGATGCAGATCGTCACAGGGACAGACAGACAAAGAGAGACAGATAGACACAGTGACAGAGACAGAGTCACAGATAGACAAGAATAGAGAGAGATCATCACACATTTCAAGTGAGATCGAGAAAGATTCACAATTGCATTTCGGGATTATGGAGAGGCATGTGACTGAACATTACTTTCTGCAGATTAAAATATTCTGTGAATCAGTAATCTCACAGAATTACAGTCAAAGGAGATTGTGAACTTGGCAGATTCATATTGAAACAACCGCCTGAATAAAAACAGCTCATGACAAAGGCACTGAATCCTCACTGACAAGCAACACAGGTATTATCAGCTTTACAGGTAGAGATCAGAATTGTACAGAAAATCTTACCAGAACATGCTGATGACGATGTGTGCTAGAAATTTTTCTCAGTGAAATAACTTCGTGATCTGCCACTTATTTGCTCAGAAATGATTCTGTGCATCATCTATGAAAAGCAGGTGTATAGTTTACTGGCCACCTGATTGACAGACAAAGGAAAGCTGATCGGGTAAATTACACTGTTAGTGACAGTCCATCGCACACAACAACAAGAGTTTCTTACACTGAGAACAGAACGGATTCTAGTTAAACAGATGTACATACCAAAATGAAAATCTGCTGCTTTGACAAGCATGCTGCCTGTTTGAACAACATAAACATGTTGCCAATGTAGTGAGACATTTGAACTGCCCAATACAACTGTCATGTCTTTCTCAATTCAATAATCACTGTTTCTATGTATTTT
This sequence comes from Stegostoma tigrinum, assembly GCF_030684315.1. Lineage (NCBI taxonomy): Eukaryota > Metazoa > Chordata > Chondrichthyes > Orectolobiformes > Stegostomatidae > Stegostoma > Stegostoma tigrinum. The sequence continues at coordinate 153,875 of NW_026728182.1, read as the reverse complement.
TCAAGCTATTATGAGTTGTGTATGTATAATTAGCTCCTGGGACAATCTAGATATTCTGTTGAATAAACACATTTACAACCTGGATATTGCTTAGTCTAATTTTCTAAGTAAAATATAACCTTTTTCAGTCAATCACAGTAACTATCTTTTAAATGGTAGATTCATAATCACAATAAATTTCTAATTATTCTGAGCGAGGAACACCTTGCAAAGGAAATTATTTTTCATGTCCGCACTGACATTGTGTATTTAACAGTTTCCAGTGCCATCATCCAACTCTGTGTACAAGTATCCCTTAGGTCCATAAAGCTGAAACTAAAGCTCTTTTTCTGATATCCTTTCATTACTTTGTTGTTGAGTTACGCTTAATAGCATAAAATATTACAGGCATCAATTAAGATTGAATTGTCAATGCAAAAACTGGTACAAATAATCGCATATTATTCAGCTCATTAATTGTAGTTAGTTTCTAATGTTTTTTTTCACTGTATGATCACATTAATTTCACTGATGTAATTACATTACACTTTTTAGCTCTATACATATGTAAAATGAATGTCAAGTAATTCATAAGTGATACCAAAAACTGTTCACGTTTTGTTCTTTTTTAGTCCAACAATTACAGAATATGTTTTCCAAAAATAAGTAAATTCTGTCCCAAAGAACATTCTCCAATAATTTCCCAACTACTGACCTAAGGTTCACATTTCTGTAAATTTGCTGAAATGGGAAAATCCTGGATGGATTGATTAATGAGTGAATTTGATTGAATTTGGGTAAAGGGATATTTCAGCACATTAATTAATGTTTAATGTTTCAGGTCATGTTGCTCTTCCTCAGGACTGATTCCCATTTTTTGTTTCAGATCCAATGACTTCATTCCACAGGGACAAAGCTTCCAATTTGTACCAGGTTAACTCTGGCCTACTCTTTTCTTTAGAAAAGAGTTTGATGCTATTCAGTCTTTACTGGCAATTACAACCTGCATTGTGTAAGATTTGTGAATGACCCTTTATTTTCCCAATCCTTGTGAGTGATGCCAGCAGCAGAAATATTTCCTAATCTGCAAGTGATTTTGGTTGGGAAATCTCTATTTACAAATTCACTCTTATCCTCAAATAGACTGTGTAAACCATAAAAGGTCTGAGCACAAACCCACAAAAACACGAAGGCAGCATGACAGCCTGAGCTGAATGAACCTGGTGATGTGTGAGCTGTCATGAGGAAAACATGACCATGAGCACAACTGGTTAGAATCACATCCCTACAGTGCAGAAAGAGGTCATTCGGCCCATCACTATACTGACCCTCTACTCCCATAACTCAGCATTTACCAGGGTTAACCCAACCACTTAACCTGCACACTAGGGGGCAACCTAGCATGGCTTGTCCACCTAACCTGCACATTTTTGGACTCTGAAAGGATCACAGCTTAGCTATAATGACGCAAATTTTTGAATGAAGAATAAAAAAAACTCAATGTTGAAACAATTTCACAGTTTTTGTTTTAAAAATAAAATCTAGGGAAAGCTGCGCCACAAAGATTTCAGATTTTCTCCGGAGGAAGAGAATTCAAAACTCGTGCCACTGACGCGGGGGCACAGTGAGGTCACAGAGGGCTGGCACCCATCAGAAATGTAAAAGGTATTGAGCAAGGTAGGGGTGAGAGAGGGGCAAAAAGGCAGTCTGTCACGGGGGAAGGCAGGAGAGATTAAATTGCAGAAATGTTATTAGTTTTTCATGGCCACAAAGATTGGAGTTAGGCCTCAAAAAAAAACAACAAAAGATGTGCCTGTGCTGGGTGTGTAGAAGACACAGAAACAAATTGAAACGAGAAATGCAAACAAATAGGGGCAGAGTTCACAGCCTGAAATTGCTCTTCTCAATGGTGAATCCAGAAAGCTGCAAACCTGTGTGTTTCAATCTCAACCAACACAAACATGATGGGCCAAATAATACTGGCCAGCCAGCGACACCCACATCTCACAAATAAATTTTTAAAAATGGTCTTGGTCTGTGCTGGAATGTTCTGATACTTTTGTTTTGAAATTTGGAGTTTGTTTCTGACGATGTTTATAACCTCTCAAATTGGGCTAAAGTTTAACATTCTAGGGAAATGTAAAATAAATCAGCTTTGTTTCAAACACATCACTGTAGCTTGTTGTATTTGTCCTGAGGGTTGAACAGCACCCGGAGCTCAGAAAGGACAATCTCAGGGTTGGGGGGGAGGTGGGTGGCGAGTGGGGGCATTCGAATGGCAGCGACAGAACTTCAGCCAGGACACATCCTTCAGGGTCTCACTGAGGGGGTCAGATGGCACTTTACTCTTTCACGTCTCTATTCACTGACAGCCAAGCCACGGTATGGGTTAATCCTGCTGTGTCTAAGAAATGTGTCCCAGCTACTGTCTTCCATGGCTCACAGCTCCCAGTCACGGAACAGAATTTCATTCCAACTGGGTTTAGAGTCAGAGGAAGAACAACGGTGAATGCTGGAAATGTGCTTCAAATCAGAGGTTAGCGTAAATCAATGACCTGTTCCTGACTGGAAGTGAATCTGCAGGTTTGTAATTCTGCTGCACTGGTAAAGATAAAACAGTATTTGGTAAATGTATAACATGGAGATCAAAAGTACATGAGCAATGGGAGCAGGGGTATGAGCAGCCTGTCACTGCCTCTGTTGTAACCACACAGAATGCGCCAGGGTGACGTGAGAGAAGGGCCTGGGTTAGAAATTATACTTCACCGACAGTGAGTATACAGGAAGGGTTCAAAAATGTTAATTTTCATTTTCAATAACCATGTGCAACATTTATTGGTCAGGAAGGGGTGTAACAGGAGTTTATGCTGGCTGCAGGAAGGCTTTTCTTTCTGAAGAAGACTTTTTGAGGAAAATTTCTGAATGGCAAATCAAGCCAATCATCGCTTCAAAATCTGAAAGGATTTCTCAATTTATCAGGGCCTGCGTATCAGCTGTGGAATGTGGAAAACGAAATAACTGAGAAAGCACTAGGACAGATGCAACATGAATGGGAGACAGTAAACTGATGATGAAAAGAGCTTTATGCAGTCACTGTGCCTGAATGACAGTGCTGCAGTCGGTGAACTCAGATGTGTTCTGTGTGTAGACAAGGTGTAAAGTGATTGCTCAACGTGGAGAAAGACAAGGACATGGTCACCTTGGAGAAACATTGGAATTGTGGGAAATGTGGGAAGGGACTTAATTACCCATCTCAATTGGAGATTCACTCATTCAGTCACACCAGGGAGAAGCTGTTCCACTGCCCCATGTTTGGGAAGGGATTTACATTACATTCAACGTTACATTCCCATCAAAGGCCTTACTCTTCCTCTGACTCTAAACCCAGTTCGAATGAAATTCTGTTCCGTGTCTGGGAGCTGTGAGCCATGGAAGACAGTAGCTGGGACACATTTCTTAGACACAGCAGGATTAACCCATACCGTGGCTTGGCTGTCAGTGAAGAGAGACGTGAAAGAGTAAGGTGCCATCTGACCCCCTCAGTGAGACCCTGAAGGATGTGTCCTGGCTGAAGTTCTGCCGCTGCCATTCGAATGCCCCCACTCGCCCTCCCTCAACCCTGAGTGATGCCATTACCCTGCTCTGTGAGTGGGAAAGGGATTAATTCTCTGTCTCAGCTGCTGGGGCACGAGCTGGTTCACATTGATGAGAGATAACAAGGCAAAGAGCTGGATGAACACAGCAGGCCAAGCAGCATCAGAGGAGCAGGAAGGTTAATGTTTCAGGCCTAGACCCTTCTTCAGAAATGGAAGAGGGGAAGGGGGATCTGAAATAAATAGTTAAAGAGGCCGGGATGGAGCCGGTGAATGTAGGTGGGGAGGTAGGGAGGAGATAGGTCAGTCCGGGGAGGACAGACAGGTCAAGGGGGCAGGATGAGGTTAGTAGGTAGGAAATGGAGGTGCGGCTTGAGGTGGGAGGAGGGGACAGGTGGGAGGAAGGACAGGTTAGAGAGCTGGGCTGGTTTTGGGATGCAGTAGGGGGAAGGGAGGTTTTGAAGCTTGTGAAATCCAAATTAATACCATTGGGTTGCTGGGTTCCCAAGCAGAATATGAAGTGCTGTTCCTGCAACCTTCAAGTGGCATCGTTCTGGCACTGCAGGAGGCCCAGGATGGACGTGTCATCTGAGGAACGGGAGGGGGAGTTGAAATGGTTCGCGACTGGGAGGTGCAGTTGTTTAGTGTGAACCGAGCATAGGTGTTCTGCAAAGCGGTCCCCAAGCCTCCGCTTGGTTTCCCCGATGCAGAGGAGGCCACAACGGGAACAGCGAATACAGTATACCACATTAGCAGATGTGCAGGTGAACATCTGACTGAGGTGGAAAGTCTTCTTTGGGCCTGGGATGGAGGTGATGGGGGAAGTGTAAGGACAGGGGTAGCACTTCCTGCTGTTGCAGGGAAAAGTGCTGGGTGTGGTGGGGCTGGAGGGTAGTGTGGAGTGGACAGGGGGGTCCTGGAGTGAGTGGTGCCTCCGGAAAGCAGATTAGGGTGAGGAGGGAAATATGTCTTCGGTGGTGGGGTTAGATTGCAGATGGCAGAAGTGTCGGAGGATAATGCGTTGGATTGGAGGTTGGTGGGGTGGTACATGAGGACGAGGGGGATTCTTTTTTGATTGCTATTGCCAGGAGGGGATGTGAGGAATGAGTTGTGGGAAATGAGGGCGACACGGTCGAGGGCATTCTCCACCCCTGAAGGATGGAAGTTGAGGTCTTTGAAAAACAAGGACATCTGAGATGTATGGGACTGGAATGCCTCATCCTGGGAGCAGAAGCATTGGAGCCGAAGGAATTGGGAATTAGGGATGGTGTTTTTGTGGGAGGGTGGGTGGGAGGAGGAATATTCTAGGTAGCTGTGGGAGTCAGTGGGCTTGAAATGGAAATCAGTTTCCAGGTGGTTGCCAGAGATGAAAACAAAGAGGTCCAGGAAGGAGAGAAAGGTGTCAGAGATGGTCCAGATGAGCTTAAGTTTGGGGTGTAAGGTGCTGGTGAAGTGGATGAACTGTTTGAGCTCCTCGTGGGAGCACAAGGCAGTGCCGTTACAGTCATCAATGTCGCGGAAGAAGAGATGGGGTTTAGGTCTCACATAGACGAGAGGCTGTTTAACTGCTCTGATTGTGAGAACAGCTTTAAAAGATAAGCTGGGTCAAACACCAGCTTGTTCACACTGAGGAACAGCTTCATGCTCTCACTGCTAAAGGTCATTTAGACACTCATGGATCCTCATTAAATATCATTAGATTCACACCGGGGAGAGGCCGCTTCCATGCTCCCTGCGTACGAAAGCATTCACTCGCCAATCTGACCTAAATTCCTATCAGCCTGTTCATATGGCTAACAGCCATTTTGAATGTTCTGAATATATTCTGAATGTAAAAGCAGAGGACACTGCTGAGACACCAGTGAAGACACATCGGGGAAGAGAGTGTTCATTTGCTTCATGAGTGGGAAGCAACTCACTCAGTCATGTCACTTATAGACATATCAGTGAGTTCACAAGCGACCTTAGGGGATGGATTGTGTTGTTGCTGCTGTTAATTACAACAGAGTTCATGCTGAAAGTTGTGTTTTATTTCTGTTGATGTTGTTAATCCCAAATCTGGACTGGAACTTACGTACTCTATTGAATCAAAATGTATGAATGTAATTTGAAACAGTGTATCCTCAGTTTCTGGAAGATACGATGAGAATAAGTGATGTCCTGTTGATGACTGCTGCATGTTTAGGGCCCTTCTCTTTTCTAACTCGGGATTCTTTCTGTTCCCAAACTTCGGTTACTCCTATGGACAAGAGAGTGTCTCCCTTCATCTTGGTATCCAGCAAAGGTCCTGTGATCACTTAAAAACAAAACCCAATCTTTCTGTCACTTTCAGCATCAAGATCTAATATGTGTCCCTCAGCAAACATTATGTAAAGCTGTTGGGAAAATATGGTGCGACTTCAAAAATGAAATTCTCAATGTCAAAGACTGAAAAGTCAAATTTTCCACCCAAGATTTTAACAGAGACAAAGAGCTTGGTGGTAAGTAGTGAGACTCCTGTTTGCATGCACTTACACCTCATTATTATCTATTCCCACCTGATTTATTTGCAATTTGATATTCTCCCGTGTGGCAGTGAGAAACTTGGTGCTGATGATTTCCAGCATGGAAGTCTGACCAGGTAATCAGTCACTCTTGCCTGCTTCTGCATCCTCCATCTCGGCAGCGTTCCCCAACATTTCAGGGTTCATGCTCCATGTGCAGTGATTTCCTGCATCTTCCTTCTTCTGAGGTTGACATTGGAAATGCACGAGCCTCCCATCATCTCCTGGCACATCCCTGGTTCACTTAGAGAACAGTTCACCACTTCAATATGGAGCATACAGAAAGAACTGGGTGGGAATGTGTGGAAGCTCAGAACTGATAGGGTCGACAGTATCACAAGAAACAAAATGGAATGAAGGTTTGGGAGAATCATCTTGATTAAAGGGCTGAGATATGGCTCAAACTGCAATTGAGGAAACAGTTTCTACCAAACTTGGAGTGGGCAGAGTAAGTGGCTGTTCGTGTCTGAGGACACAGGCTCAGTGAGTAATGTGAGAGCCTTCTGGGGTCAAACTACACTAATCAGACACTCAGAGACTGGGTTAAAGAAATCTGTAATCATGTGTCCTGTATGTGAAACCCATGCAGCGATCAACAGTGTGTGATTCCATTCCTGGCCACAAACAACCTTAGCCATGTCATTGATCATCCCATGTTGATCACTGTCATCTCTGTGAAGCAGAAGTAATCTGAGGTCACCTTAGAATTGTCAAATGCAGGGATCAGAGATTTTTGTGAATGGAATCAAAGGTTGTTTGGAGTATACAGGAGCAGACATGATCTGATTGAATGGCAGAGCAGGCTCAAGGGGCTGAATGGCCTACTTTTCCCAGTATGTATATTTGCAGGTTGGCAGGAATGACTTTGTCACCTGGTACCCAGAAGCAGCAGTACAAACACTATCAGCTTAAGCAACTGACCAGGGCTCCTGAGACAGCACATTCCAAAATGATAACTTGATCACCCAGAAAGTCAAGGGCACCAGATACTTGGGAAATAATGGTGTCTACAACTTCCCCTCCAAGCCACACACTGTCCTGACTTGGAAATGCATCATGTTCTTTGACTGTTTTAGGCCAAATTTGCAAGCCTCATTGTTCAATCATCTGTTTCTAACTGGAGAGTAACTAACATGTTTGATGAAGTGCAGGATGTCCTCTTCAATTAAATGTTAGGTGCATAATTAATTTTATTACCTTACTTCAGTCAAAATAAGTTTAACTGTTCAGAAGATAGAAGCAGAGAAGATAGAAGGATCAGGAGGGCATTTGGCCCGTTGAGCTTGCTCCACCATTCATCACATCATGGCTGATCATTCAAATCAACAGCCTAAACTTGCTTTCTCCCCATAACCTTTGATCTCATTTCCCCCAAGTGCTATATCTAGCTGCCTCTTAAATACATTCATTGTTTTAGCATCAGTTACTTCCCGTGGCAATGAATTCCGCAGACTCACCACTCTTTGGGTGCAGAAATGTCTCCTCATCTCCATCCTAAATCGTCTACCCCGAATCCTCATGCTGTGACCCCTGATTGAACACACCTACCATCAGGAACACCCTCCCTGCAATTATCCTGTCTCGTCCTGTTAGAATTTTATAAGTCTCCATGAAATTGCCCCTCAAACAAACTAAGCTTCAGCGAAAACAATCCTAACCCAGTCAATATCTCCTCATATGTCAGTCCTCCCATCACTTGAATTGGCCTGGTAAACCTTCATTTCACTCCCTTGAGAGCAAGAGCACCCGTCCTCAGAAAAGGAGACCAAAACTGCACTGAACATTCTAGCTGTAGCCTCACCAATGCCTGTATAACTGTGACAACACATCCCTGCTCTTGATCAAGTTCGATTGAAATTCATTACCCAAGCCATTTTCCTGGTATCTGAAGACATTTGCTTCTTTCCCATATTAGCCCCAATACCTCAAGCAGTGGCCAGGCTATCAAACGCAGTTTTATTGAAATATTCATAGAAAAAGATACAAAAATCTACAAGAGAAGCTTTCTAGTTATTAGTCTTACCTAAACTTTCCTTTCACTGGAATCTCCATCAGCAAAAAGAGTGAACTTAATCCCTTTCGACCCCTCCACCATTCAATGCAAAGAAGACTGATGCTTATTCCAAATTGCTCGAAGACTTTAACAAAAATCTAACACTGCAGTTTTAAAATGTATAGTTGGTCCTTAGTATCCATAAACTGTTGGAGAAAGTTTTACGTTTTAATGCTCCATATTGCTGTCACACTGATATTTCTGTCTTCGGCTCAATGCACTCTTCCAATGATGCTAAATGTCAGCTCCAAGAAAGCAGCACACCTTTCAATTCAGCACTTTACAGTTTTTTGGATTCACCATCGAGACTAACAATCAGTGTGTGAATGCTGCCCCCTATTCTGTTCTCTTTGTTTGTTTCAACTTGTTTCTTTGTCAGCTGCATACCTGTCCCAGCCACATATTTTGTTTCTTTGTTTCCTTCACAGCCCCAATTCCATTCCCCATGGCCTTGAGAGGCGAATTAATGTTGTGTTCCCTGCTCGTCTAGTGGTTAGGATTTGGTGCTCTCACAGCCTTTCCCAGGCTCAGTCCTCATTCAGAGAATTGTTGTTCTTGTACAAACTGATAAACCCCAGGAATTGTTCACAGTGACAACAGCATAAACAGTGTAACTCTATCTGAATCACTGCGGGTTTTACTTCAGAGATGAAATCAACACACTACACCGGGAACAAATCACATATTTGTCCACTCCTGAGTATTTAGCTGCTCCTAAATACTGGCCACAGGACTACATAAGCCCTGCTCCTTATTGAAACAATAAGACTAATAGACTAATAACTAGAAAGCTTCTCTTAGGAGCTTGACAGCTTCTTGTCAAAGTTGTTTCCCCTTCTGGGACAATCTTAGAACAGAAAACAGAATTTCAGAACTAGGTTCACACACTTAAGACAGAGCTGAGGAGGAATTTCTTCTCTCTGAGAGTTATGAATCTGTGGAATTCTTGACTGCAGAGAGCTGTCGAGACTGGCACATTAAGTCAGATTTCTAATCAGTAAGGGACTCTAGTGGGGAAAGTCAGGAGAGTGGTGTTGAGAATTACCAGATCACCCGTAATCTATTTGAGTAAACCATGACTCAAAGCCTGAAAATACATTTCACTGGAGTGGCTGACCGTGAGTAAAATAACAGAAAGTTCCAGCACAGATAGAAGGGCATACTGAAGCAACTACCTGAGAACAAATGTGTTTCTTTTTTGCCAGTGAAATTCACCTAATCTCAAAGTGGGGGCCACTGAAGTGCAGCAGTGATGGTGATGTTCCTGTTAACACCACAACTCTGCAGCATGTAAACACTAGCAGGTCAATGGTGTAATGAGTAACACATCTGACTGCAGATCTTAGGTTTGTAGGTTCAACACCTACCTGACTTGTGTGCAGTTTGCAGGTTTCCCATCAGGAAATGCCACTGAGAACATCAGAGTCCTGAAGTTGGGTGTTGGGAATTGCAAGTTGCACATGAAGTCTTTACCACAATCCCCTCATCTCCATGGCTTCTAATCATTATGAGTGTGTTACATTCTGATAAGCCAGATGATTGATTGAAGCCTTACCCAAAAACAGAACCAGTTTCTCCCCACTGGGAACAGTGCTTTCTCCTTCCATGTCCAATATTCTGTTGTATTCAGGTTGTGATACGTTTGGTAACTCTCTCAGATCCTGAGTGACGTTTGGTTTCAGTTTGTTAACTGCAAAATCTCCTCTTCTAAAAACCGTGTTCAGCTGATTTGGACGAAACAAGGAGAGTGAGACAGAAACCATAAAATCAAAATGGTAGGTTATAAAATGTGAACTGAATGAATCTTGTAATTTGCAGAGTAGAAGTTGATAGCAGAGCACGAAAAACAATTTCTGACTATTAACAAGTCTGTGTGAAAATCAAGTTGCTAAGTCAAAAGCACACGGTCAGGGGATAGGCAGTGGTGGAAGTCTAATTTAGGCACAATTAGCAGATGTAACAGTAAAACACAAAACAGAGCTAAAATGCAGGGACAGAAGTTAGACAATTGCAGACAGAAGATCTAGGACAGTAGAGATGAAATACAGCAATGGTGAACATGAATTCAGAGCCAGATTAAAGGAGTCACATCAGCCCTGGACCATGCAAACTCTCACAGATAACAGAACACAGCAGTAGCAGCTCAAAATTTGCTGAATAGTCCATAATGCTCAGCTCTGAAACAATTTCACTGCTTCCTAGATTACAGTCTCTTGCTAGAACTTGCGACTGGAAATATGTCAGAGCACTGTAAACAGAGGATCCAATTCAACACATTACCCTGTTATCCATGGGTTTAAACTTTTGGCCAGTTTGCTGTGTGTGATCTTGTCAAATATCCTAACAAAATCTATGAAAACAATATTCACTTCACTACCCACACTGAGACTCCTTACCAATTTCTCAAAGAATTCAGTCAAATTGCTTAAGTATGACCTTCCCGCATCAAAGCAATGCTGACTATCCCGGACAAGTTCATGCATTTCTAATTGACAGTTTCTCTGATCTCTCAGGATTGATCCTTACAGTTTGCCCACCACCAAAGTAAGATTGACTGGCCTATAGTTGTATGGCATTTCCTTTGTACTTGTTTTAAACAACAACACCACATTTGCATTTCTCCAGCCCCTTGGCACCTCACCTGAGTCAAGTGAAGATTGAAAATTAATCCTCACAACATCTGCTATTTCCTTCAACACGTCAGGGAACTATCTATCTGGGCCTGGTGACTCATCCACTTTCAATGATTCCAGCTCCTCTAACACTACCTCTCTCTATTTTGTCTTGTATTTCACACTACACCTTTTGGATTACTTTATCCACATCATTCCTTTCTTAGTGTGTGTAGCAGGGGAGGTGGTGGGGTGGGGAGCAGAGCCCTGCAGTGGGTATGCCTAAACCAAACAGTGCCTCAGACTCTGTCTTGTTTTGCCAGAGGGAAATGAAGCAAAAGTGAGGGAACATCACCCACTTCCCGCTTTGGGAAATGCTTTAAAGTGTTGTCAACAAGTGACATCATCTCCAAATCTGACTTGAAACCAAGACAGCAACTGGAGCTTCTTCTTGATTCATGGTCAGTGATAACTTTTGTCCCTCACTCAGCAACACAAGAAATTGCTGTTTGCCTGCAGCAAGAATAATGTTTCTTTGTTTTGGAGACCAAATTTGCTCATAGATTTCATTGTGGCCTCACAAAACCCAACACAGCTGCTGTGAGACCACCTTGCTGCCATACTCAAACCCTTTTGAAATGAAGGAGAAAGTTCCATTTGCCTTCCTAACTGCTTGCTGCAACTACAAGCTTGTATTGAATGACTGGTGTACAAGCACACCCAGGTCCCTTTGTACATGAACATTTCCAAATCGACAACCACTTGAATTATACTCTGCCATTCTGAATTTGGTACCAAAGTGGATAACTTCACACTGATACTGCATCTGCTATGCATTTGCTACTCACTCAAATCATCTAAATTACTCTGAAGTCTCTTTATGTCCTGCTCACTCACAATCCCCCTTCTTTTGTGTCAGCAAACCTAGAAATAGTACATTGGATTCGCACATACAAATCATTGATGTACACTTTGAACACATGAGGTCCAAGGGTCTTTGTGGCGTCCCAATTGTCAAAGCCTTAGACACCGAAAAAAGATCATTTATTTCTACTGTTTCCTGTCTGCTAACCAATTCACAATCTGCACCAGTAAATTCCCAACAATCTTATGAACTTTGATTTTGCACACTAACCTCTTAAGTGGGACTTTATCACCAGCTTTGAGAAAATCCAAATGACCGCGTCCACCGGGTTCTATCAGTTACATTTTCAAAAAAAAATTGTAGATTTGTCTAACATGATTTACCCATCCGAAATTGACAGGCTTCAGGTCCAGTCGAAACGCTGACTTGCCTGGTCCCCAGCATAATCGGCAGTCAAAGATTATAGACATGGCCCATGGCAGCTCGTTCTCCACAGCACCTGAGATGGGCAATAAATGTTGATCCAGGCAGCACTGGCCACATCTCACCAACAAACATTTCATAACAAACAATCTAAGGCCCGCTGTTCAGCCCCATCCTTACTTTCAGATTCCTCCATGGTCTTCCTTCTTTGCCTCCACATGGTCCATATCTTTCCCCACAGACAGAACAGGCAAACCATAAACAGACAGAACAGTCAGAGGCTGATCATGATAATAAAATGTGGAGCTGGATGAACACAGCAGGCCAAGCAGCATCTCAGGAGCACAAAAGCTGACGTTTCGGGCCTAGACCCTTCATCAGAGAGGGGGATGGGGGGAGGGGACTGGAATAAATAGGGAGAGAGGGGGAGGCGGACCGAAGATGGAGAGTAAAGAAGATAGGTGGAGAGGGTGTAGGTGGGGAGGTAGGGAGGGGATAGGTCAGTCCAGGGAAGACGGACAGGTCAAGGAGGTGGGATGAGGTTAGTAGGTAGCTGGGGGTGCGGCTTGGGGTGGGAGGAAGGGATGGGTGAGAGGAAGAACCGGTTAGGGAGGCAGAGACAGGTTGGACTGGTTTTGGGATGCAGTGGGTGGGGGGGAAGAGCTGGGCTGGTTGTGTGGTGCAGTGGGGGGAGGGGATGAACTGGGCTGGTTGAGGGATGCAGTGGGGGAAGGGGAGATTTTGAAACTGGTGAAGTCCACATTGATACCATATGGCTGCAGGGTTCCCAGGCGGAATATGAGTTGCTGTTCCTGCAACCTTCGGGTGGCATCATTGTGGCAGTGCAGGAGGCCCATGATGGACATGTCATCAAGAGAATGGGAGGGGGAGTGGAAATGGTTTGCGACTGGGAGGTGCAGTTGTTTGTTGCGAACTGAGCGGAGGTGTTCTGCAAAGCGGTCCCCAAGCCTCCGCTTGGTTTCCCCAATGTAGAGAAAGCCGCACCGGGTACAGTGGATGCAGTATACCACATTGGCAGATGTGCAGGTGAACCTCTGCTTAATGTGGAATGTCATCTTGGGGCCTGGGATGGGGGTGAGGGAGGAGGTGTGGGGACAAGTGTAGCATTTCCTGCGGTTGCAGGGGAAGGTGCCGGGTGTGGTGGGGTTGGAGGGCAGTGTGGAGCGAACAAGGGAGTCACGGAGAGAGTGGTCTCTCCGGAAAGCAGACAGGGGTGGGGATGGAAAAATGTCTTGGGTGGTGGGGTCGGATTGTAAATGGCGGAAGTGTCGGAGGATAATGCGTTGTATCCGGAGGTTGGTAGGGTGGTGTGTGAGAACGAGGGGGATCCTCTTGGGGCGGTTGTGGCGGGGGCGGGGTGTGAGGGATGTGTCGCGGGAAATGCGGGAGACGCGGTCAAGGGCGTTCTCAATCACCGTGGGGGGGAAGTTGCGGTCCTTAAAGAACTTGGACATCTGGGATGTGCGGGAGTGGAATGTCTTATCGTGGGAGCAGATGCGGCGGAGGCGGAGGAATTGGGAATAGGGGATGGAATTTTTGCAGGAGGGTGGGTGGGAGGAGGTGTATTCTAGGTAGCTGTGGGAGTCGGTGGGCTTGTAATGGACATCAGTTACAAGCTGGTTGCCTGAGATGGAGACTGAGAGGTCCAGGAAGGTGAGGGATGTGCTGGAGATGGCCCAGGTGAACTGAAGGTTGGGGTGGAAGGTGTTGGTGAAGTGGATGAACTGTTCGAGCTCCTCTGGGGAGCAAGAGGCGGCGCCGATACAGTCATCAATGTACCGGAGGAAGAGGTGGGGTTTGGGGCCTGTGTAGGTGCGGAAGATGGACTGTTCCACGTAACCTACAAAGAGGCAGGCATAGCTGGGGCCCATGCGGGTGCCCATGGCCACCCCCTTAGTCTGTAGGAAGTGGGAGGAGTCAAAAGAGAAGTTGTTGAGTGTGAGGACGAGTTCCGCTAGGCGGATGAGAGTGTCGGTGGAGGGGGCCTGGTCGGGCCTGCGGGACAGGAAGAAGCGGAGGGCCTTGAGGCCATCTCCATGCGGAATGCAGGTGATGATCATGGTCACCTTCTGGTTCAGCAATTGCCGCCGGAGGGAGGGGGAGGGGCAGATCCCGAGCACCTTCTCGCTCTGATTCGAGCCGCCCGCTGGTTGCCCCGGAAACCTTCGCAGCAGGAGGGGAACAATAGGTGGGGGCGGGGCTCCCGTGTCCACGTGCCTGAAACCTGAGACATCACCACGGAGCACAGCAATTCCTATTGGCTGCTTCAGTCCTGGGCTCACAATGCAGATGCTGTCTTTCCAGTGAAACCTCCTCCTCTGTGCAACATCTGGGAGCAAAGCAATGTCTCCTCCCTTTCCATTTCTTTAGTCTTCCTGGGTGGTAGGGTGGGGAAACTGTTCACTTGCAGCAAAGGAAGGGAGAGGGAGTGAATCCAGGGAGGGTGCCTACTCTGCAAATGTTGGTTCTGGTACGTCTCTTAAATTTACTGTCATCATTTGCTCTCTTTGCTTTACACATTTGTTTTCCTGCTAAAATGGTGGCCTCTTTCCTCATGTTCATGTTTGCATGATTTCTATTAGAGATGATCAAGATTTAGGGGACAGCAAATTGATTAGCAACAAAAGCCAAAATGTGATTTTCGTTCCTCACAATTTGCAGCACCATACATTAGAGCCTCTCATTTGAGGTCTAACTGTGGAGTGAGCAACATGTAGCAAAATTGTCTTACAGCCAAAATCCCCGTTTATAATCCAGGACTGTGTCATGGTGTATGTTAGTGGGAAAAGGAAATAGCCTTCCTCCCCTGGCTAATCAACTAATCACAAACTGTTTGGTTAACAAATGATTTCAAGGACAGGATAACTGGTTCATGTGTTGCTATTCACTAATCTAGATCAAATTCCATTTACCACTGATCAGCCTGTCTGTAAACTAAGGCTATCCACCTCAATATTTACCATCTATTACTTTTGCGTCATCTGAACTAACTGATCAACCTTCATACATTCAAATCTAAGGCAGTTACCTAAAACAAAAATAAGGGCCCAACATTGGCCACTCTGCCACCCCAATGTGCACAGGCTTGCGGTTAGAAACAAAAAAACCCCACCTCTCTGCTTCCCGAACCTCAACCAATTGTGGATCCAATTTGCCAAATTTCAATGGATTCTATCAGCACTTAGCTTTGCTTTCAGTGTCCCAAAAGCCTTGCTGATGTCCAAAGAGATTAAATAAAAGTATTGGGAATGAAAACAAAGTTGCTGGAAAAGCTCAGCACTTCTGGCAGCAACTGCGAAGGAGAAAACAGAGTTAACGTTTTGGGCCCGGTGGCCCTTCAGAAGGGTCCCTTTGTGGTTATTGGGGAATTGAGAAGAACTGAGAACCTTGCAAGCACCCTGCTATTTCATCCTAACATCATAGGAGACATTTCACTTGACCTTGGATACTGATCTGCATTTAAACCTGCCAGGCTACTCAGTACTTCCTCTCTTTCTCTCTGATAGTTTCTTTACATTCTGTCACAGACCTTCTCGCTGATTCATCTATTTCACTAGTGAGCACTGACACAAAGTATTCACTTAGAACCAGGCCAACACGCTCTAGTTCTACGCACAGATACCTCTGTCGTCCTTAATGGGCCTCACACATTCCCCCTTATCCTTTAACCATATGTCTACCTGTAAAACAAAAGAGCATTTTGCTTTATTTCACTTGGCAGTATCAATTCATATTTCCCTCAGAGCTCTTCTTATCTCTCCATTTATGTTCCCTCTTGCACATGTACCTGAAAGTATCTACTCCCTGTGCACTAAGGCCAAATCATATCTTATTAAAATCAACCAAGTTAGAACTTTGATTACAGGTCCATCCTTGTCCTTTTCCACAACAATCCCAAATCTTTTCAAAAGAGTTCTGATAACTGCCTGCAAAATTCTCCCCGCTGATACTTCAAGCACTTGTCCGCGTTGGTTGTCTGAAGTTAGGTCCCCTCTTTCCTCATTGCAGGGTTCTACATCCTGGCTTCAAAAACTCGATCCGCAACTTGAGCTCTGATTTCTCTCCAAGATGCTGCCAGATCTGCAGAATGTTGTCAACACTTTCTGTTTTGTTTCTGATTTACAGCATCCACAGTTCTTTCCGTGTTTATTTTATACATCTCAACAGTTCCGGAAATGTTATGACCATTTCTAGCTCGACCAGGCTGCCAGGCAGTGAGTTTCAGTTTCCCCCCATTATCTGAGTGAAAAAAATCCTCTCAACTCATCAAAACCTCTCGCCGCTTACCATCCATCCATGTCGCCCGATACTGATTCCACCACTAAGCAGAAAGATTTGTTCTTGTTTTCTCTATTTCCCTCATAAATTTATACATTTCAATCATGTCTCCCCTTAGTCTACAACAAAACGGAAGTTGCTGGAAAAGTTCAGCAGGTCTGGCAGCATCTGGGAAGAAAAGAAAGAGATAGCGTTTCGGGTCCGATGACCCTTCCTTGGTCTATTCCGCTGGAAAGAAACTAACCCCAGTCTGTGAGGGCGGTATGGCTCCTTGCTGGTCCATCAGAATCTGTCCTGCTGGGCAGAATGATCTGTCATTACCTCAAAAACTAAACCGTCTTCTGTGAACCGAAACCAGCGCCGAGATTGACCACAGCCCCGCATCCGCCAGAGCTCCCTGAGCCAGCAGCGTGTAACTGGGGATTGGGAGAAAGGGGATGAGAGAGGGTTGGCGATATGATCTAACACACAGTGAGCTACAGTTCACCTACATTACCGGGAAACCGACAGAGTTCTAAACACTCACCAACTCGACTGCAGGGAAACATTCACCAAGAAAAGGCGGAGCAGAGGCTGTTTCTGGACTGAAAAACACCCTCTACCTGTCAATCACAACATTAGTCCCGCCCACTTCACAGAACTCGCAGTTTCCGGAAACTGAACTCGGACCTGCGCAAAACCGGGGCGGTCCAAGGCTAGTACCACAGGGAGCCTCGCTGTGCTGTCCCCATTCTCTGACCCAGTTACGTGTCTTTATCCCGCGATTCCCATTCCAGTGACTCCCACTTTTCGCTGTTGACCCTGTATCCCGGTAAAACCAACAAATTCCCTCCCCATTCCCCTGGTTATCTTGTAGTGTGTGTGTGTCAGACTGTGTCCCGCCTTGCTGAGTGTCTCTTGCATTTCACTGTTAGTCTTTCAGTTTCGAACCATCAGCAGTGTTTTCTCGTTCTATAATCCTAACACACGGATTAAACATTATTAATAATTCAATTCATTGCTCCATATGTGTTTTATAGCTTCCTTGAAATTGTGATCAATTTTCGAGGGATTTCTCAACTGGGGGAGGATTTAAATGTAATTGCAATGTAACATGTTCCTCCGATTCGATCACGGCTGCTGGCACTGATGAAATCCTCACAAAACATCAATGGAAGGAAGGTGCGTGGAAGGTGGAAGACAGAAGGAGAACAGATATCATGTGGTCAGTTTAGTTATAGATTTCAATGTTCCTCGAGGCTGTAAAGTGACGAAGTGGCGAAAAAAAAGACAGAGATATGCAACCAGACAGCAGAGTGAGATTGAAAAAAAAAACTCATTCGAAATGGTGAAATATTAGGGGTTTGATATCCTGCTAATGGAGATAGATCTATTCTGCCTTGTACGGAATTCTCGTTCGAATAACTGGGCATTATTATCGACATCTGATTAAAATATGAACTGGAGCAGAACAACGATTGTAATACACAGAAATAAAGTCAGTTTGACAAGCGAGTCGCTAACCCTCCAACCCTGGCAACGTCCTTGTCAATCTTTTCTGAGCCCTTTCAAGTTTCACAACATCCTTCCTAAAGCAGTGAGACCAGAACTGCACACCGTTCAGTCATGACGGAATGGCACAATTCTGTTCGGATGCATTATGGTCTTGTGATCTGAACACTCAGCAAAACCACCACAGTTTGAACTGACATATCAAACATGGGGAAAGGCATAGCAGCAAAGTAGTAGACTAATGGTCACTGTTTCAGGTCAATCTCTTCAGAATGAGCATTTCCCAGCACCAATATAAACTGCCCATTTTCTGCGCACTGAACATTCCTTCAGCCACTCATCCACAATCACTCCCAGCCGGGACTGGCAAATAAGCATTGTCTTTTGTCATCTACACTTTTCAGGCAGGAGCAGGCTTGGCAGCAGCGCTGGGCTGTGAAGCAACAATCAACTTTATTGAGACAGAGTCAGTAGAAGGTGATCTGCTGTCAGGCAAACTGCAGTGATAAATGCAGACAACAACTTACACTCAAACAGTTGTACTGTTCCTGTCAGTGACTAAACAGTAGAGTGTTAAAAAGACTTTT
Organism: Stegostoma tigrinum; assembly: GCF_030684315.1. NCBI lineage: Eukaryota > Metazoa > Chordata > Chondrichthyes > Orectolobiformes > Stegostomatidae > Stegostoma > Stegostoma tigrinum. The sequence continues at coordinate 135,430 of NW_026728182.1, read as the reverse complement.
GATAATTTTTGCAGCCTTGATCTTCAAAGTGTCTCTCTTGGGCCTTCATCTTCTGATTTTGGTTGTTCTCCACTGCACAGACACAGATCTATTACACAGGGACATGGTTGCAGGGAGTGCAGGACTGGCAGTTAAACATCCAAGGATTCACAAAATATCGAAAAGACAGGGAGGTGGGCAGAGGGGGCGGGGTTGCCTTGTTAGTTAGAATGGAATTAAATCTATGGCACTAAATGACATAGAGTCAGAAGATGTGGAATCTGTGTGGGTGGAATTGAAGAACCACAAAGGCAAAAAAACTATAGTGGGAGTTATGTACAGATCTCCTAACAGTGATCAGGATCAGGGACGCAAGATGCACCGAGAAATAGATAGGGCATGTCAGAAAGGTAAGGTCACGGTGATCATGGGAGTCTTCAACATGCAGGTGGATTGGTGAATAATGTTGCCAGTGTATCCAAAGAATGGGAATTCATGGAATGTTTGCAGGATGGCTTTTTGGAACAGCTTGTGATGGAGCCCACAAGGGAGCAGGCTATTCTGGACTTAATGCTATCGAATGAGCCAGACTTTATAAAAGACCTTAAAGTAAGGAAACACTTAGGAGGCAGCGATCATAATATGGGCGAGTTCAGTCTGCAGTTTGAAAGAGTGAAGGCAAAATCAGATGTAATGGTGTTACAGTTAAATAAAGGTAATTACAGGGGCAGGAGAGAGGAATTGATGAAAATTGACTGGAAGCAGAGCCTAGCGGGGAAGACATTAGACCAACAATGGCAGGAGTTTCTGGGTGTAATTGAGGACACAGTACAGACGTTCATCCCAAAGAAAAGAAAGATTATCAGGGGTGGGATTAGACAGCCATGGCTGACAAAGGAAGTCAGGAAATATATCAAAAAAAATGAGACAGCCTATAAAGTGGCCAAGAACACTGGGAAATCCGAAGATTGGGAAGGCTACAAAAACAAACAGAGGATAACAAAGAGAGCAATAAGGAAGGAGAAGATCAAATATGAAGGTAGGCTAGCTAGTAATATTAGAAATGATAGTAAAAGCTTCCTCCAATACATAAGAAACAAACGAGAAGCAAAAGTCGATATTGGGCCGCTCCAAATTGATGCTGGAAGGCGAGTGATGGGAGATAAGGAAATCGCTGAAGAACTTAATATGTACTTTGCGTCAGCCTTCACAGTGGAAGACATGAGTAGTATGCTAACAATTAGGGAGAGTCAGGGTGCAGAGTTGAGTATGGTAGGCATTACAAAAGAGAAAGTGCTAGAAAAGCTAAAGGGTCTAAAAATTGATAAATCTCCTGGCCCTGATGGGCTACATCCTAGAGTTCTGAGGGAGGTGGCTGAGGAAATAGCGGAGGCTTTGGTCGTGATCTTTCAAATGTCACTGGAGACAGGGAAAGTCCCAGATAACTGGAAAATTGCTGTTGTAACTCACTTGTTTAAGAAAGGATCAAGGCAAAAGATGGAAAATTATAGGCCGATTAGCCGAACCTCGGCAGTTGGTAAAATTCTAGAATCCATTGTCAAGGATGAGATTTCTAAATTCCTGGAAGTGCAGGGTCAGATTAAAACAAGTCAGCATGGTTTTAGGAAGGGGAGGTCATGCCTGACAAACCTGTTAGAATTCTTTGAAGAGGTAACAAGTATGTTCGACCAGGGAAACCCAGTAGATGTTATCTATCTAGACTTCCAAAAGGCCTTTGATACAGTGCCTCACGGGAGGCTGCTGAGCAAGGTGAGGGCCCATGGTGTTTGAGGTGAGCTACTGGCTTGGATTGAGGATTGGCTGTCTGACAGAAGGCAAAGAGTTGGGATAAAAGGCTCTTTTTCGGAATGGCAACCGATAACGAGTGGTGTCCCGCAGGGTTCAGTGTTGAGGCCACAGCTCTTCACCTTATATATTAATGATCTGGATGAAGGGACTGGGGGCACTCTGGCGAAGTTTGATGATGATACGAAGGTGGACAGGCAGGTAGTACTGAGGAGGTGGGGAAGCTGCAGAAAGATTTAGACAGTTTAGGTCAGTGGTCCAGGAAATGGCTGATGAAATTCAATGTGAGTAAATGTGAGGTTTAGCAAATTGGAAAAAAGAATACAGGCATGGACTATATTCTAAACGGTGAGAAAATTCGCAAATCAGAAGTGCAAAGGGATCTGGGAGTGTTGGTCCAGGATTCTCTAAAGGTTAACTTGCAGGTAGAGTCCATAATTAAGAAAGCAAATGTAATGTTGTCGTTTATCTCGAGAGGGTTGGAATATAAAAGCAGCGATGTGCTTCTGAGGCTTTATAAGGCTCTAGTTAGGCCCCATTTAAAATACTGTGTCCAATTTTGGGCCCCACACCTCAGGAAGGACATACTAGCCCAGGAGCGTGTCCAGCGGAGATTCACACGGATGATCTCTGGAATGGTAGGTTTAACGTATGATGAACGGCTAAGGACCCTGGGATTGTACTCATTCGAATTTAGTCGGTTGAGGGGAGATCTAATAGAAACTTACAAGATAATGGATGGTTTAGAAGGGGTGGACGCTAGGAGGTTGTTTCCATTAGGCAGGGAGACTAGGACCCGTGGGCACAGCCTTAAAATTAGAGGGGGTAAATTTAAAACTGAAATGAGACGACATTTCTTCAGCCAGAGTGTGGTGGGCTTGTGGAATTCATTGCTGCAGAGTGCAGTGGAGGCCGGGACGTTGGAGGCCTTCAAGGCAGAGATCAACTAATTCTTGATCTCGAAAGGAATCAAGGGCTACGGGGAGAGTGCAGGGAAGTGGTGTTGAAATGTCCATCAGCCATGATTTAAATGGCGGAGTGGACTTGATGGGCCGAATGGCCTTATTTCCACTCCTATGTCTTATGGTCTTACTTTATCCTTGTTCTTATCTGATTAACTCCCCACTGTGCCCAGTAACAGTTCATATAAGCAACACTGACCTTAGTCAACCTCGTGATCTTCTGCATATTCATGCTTGTTCTGTTTTCCTCTTAACTCAGGGCTACTACATATATAATCTTTTATTTCACCAGCATTTCTCTATTCACTGACAAAAGAACTGCAAGAGCTTTCCTTAACTGTTAGCTGCACAAAACAGTTTCAAATCCGACTTAAAATCCCAAAATGTCTAACTTGGCATCTTTTTAAACTTTTTTTAATGTTTTGTTTATCTACTGTACTGCATGTCCATAAGGACCTCACCAACCTTTACAGATGCACCATACAAAGCATCCTATCGGGTGCATAATGGCCTGGTGCAACAACTGCTCAGCCCAAGGGCATAAGAAACTACAGAAAGTTGTGTGCACAGCACAGATCATCACAGAAGCCAAACTCTTATCCAGAGAATAACAGGTGTAGAGCTGGATGAACACAGCAGGCCAAGCAGCATCATAGGAGCAGGAAAGCTGACATTTCGGGCCTAGACCCTTCTTCAGAAATGGGGGAGGGAAAGGGAGTTCTGAAATAAATAGGGAGAGAGGGGGAGGCGGATTGAAGATGGATAGAGGAGATGATAGGTGGAGAGGAGACAGGTCAAAGAGGCGGGGATGGAGCCTGTAAAGGTGAGTATAGGTGGGGAGATAGGGAGGAGATAAGTCAGTCCAGGGAGGATGGACAGGGCAAGGGGGCAGGATGAGGTTAGTAGTTCGGAGATGGGGGTGGGGTTTGAGGTGGGAGGAGGGGATAGGTGGGAGGAAGGACAGGTTAGGGAGGCAGGGACAAGCTGGGCTGGCTTTGGGATGCAGTGGGGGGAGGGGAGATTTTGAAGCTTGTGAAATCCACATTGACATCATTGGGCTGCAGGGTTCCCAGGCAGAATATGAGTTGCTGTTCCTGCAACCTTCGAGTGGCATCGTTGTGGCACTGCAGGAGGCCCAGGATGGATATGTCGTCTGAGGAATGGGAGGGTGAGTTAAAATGGTTCACAACTGGAAGGTGCAGTTGTTTTGTGCGAACCAAGCGTAGGTGTTCTGAAAAGCAGTCTTCAAGCCTCTGCTTGGTTTCCCCAGTATAGAGAAGGCCACAACGGCAACAGCCTCCTTTCCATGGACTTCATTTACACGTCTCGTTGCCACAGAAAGGCTGCCAACATCATCAATGACTCGTCCCATCTCGGTAATGCTCTCATCCAACTTCTTCCATGAGGCAGAAGATAGAACACACCCATGGTGTACCGCAAGGGTCGGTGTTGGGTCCACTGTTGTTTGTCATTTTTGGAAATGACTTGGATGAGGGCATAGATGGATGGGTTAGTAAATTTGCAGACGACACGAAGGTTGGTCGAGTTGTGGATAGTGACGAAGGATGCTGTAGGTTGCAGAGAGACACAGATAAGCTGCAGAGCTGGGCTGAGAGGTGGCAAATGGAGTTTAATGCAGACAAGTGTGAGGTGATGCACTTTGGAGTAACCGGAAGGCAAAGTACTGGGCTAATGGTAAGACTCTTGGTAGTGTAGATGGACAGAGAGATCTCGGTGTCCATGTACACAGATCCTTGAAAGTTGCCACCCAGGTTGACAGGGCTGTTAAGAAGGCATACAGTGTTTTTAGCTTTTATTAATAGAGGGATCGAGTTCCGGAACCAAGCGGTTATGGTGAAGCTGTACAAAACTCTGGTGCGGCCGCACTTGGAGTATTGTGTACTGTTCTGGTCACCGCATTACAAGAAGGATGTGGAAGCTTTGGAAAGGGTGCGGAGGAGATTTACTAGGATGTTGCCTGGTATAGAGGGAAGGTCTCATGAGGAAAGGCTGAGGGACTTGAGGCTGTTTTCATTAGAGAAGAAGGTTGAGAGGTGACTTACTTGAAACATATAAAATAATCAGAGGGTTAGATCGGGTGGATAGGGAGAGCCTTTTTCCGAGGATGGTGACGGCGAGCATGAGGGGGCATAGCTTTAAATTGAGGGGTGAAAGATAAGGACAGCTGTCAGAGGTAGTTTCTTTACTCAGAGAGTAGTAAGGGAATGGAACGCTTTGCCTGCAACGGTAGTAGATTCGCCAACTTTAGGTACATTTAAGTCGTCATTGGATAAGCATATGGACATAAATGAAATAGTGTAGGTTAGATGGGCTTGAGATCAGTATGACAGGTCGGCACAACATCGAGGGCCGAAGGGCCTGTACTGTGCTGTAATGTTCTATGTTCTATCAAGGGGTTGAAGAACAGCTTCTTCTCTGCCATTATTAGACTGATGAATGGACTCTGTCACTCCAAATAGTGTTGATCTTGCTTTGCACACCTCCTGTGCAGGCATAACCTTGCATGCCTTGCTCTGTCTAAGCACACTTTGATCTGTAAATCATTGTTTGCTATGATCTGCCTGTGCCGCTCTCAAAAACACTTCACTGTACTTCGGTACACAAGACAACATAAATCAAAATCAAAACATTCTAATGGCAATCAATGTTAGCTTTTAATAATCTTCAAATTCAATGCTGAAACTCATCTTGTTGCTGACTTCATAAAATTGCAGGATGAAACCAGAGCAAGAGTGACCTGGCCCTCCAGATCGGAGCATGGATAAGGGTTAGAAGTGGTTCCAAAAAGGCATTTCAGGGGACTATTCAAAAAGGAAACTGAAAATTTTGTCAAGTGTCCCACACCCCCGGCCTGTCCAAATTTGTACAGACGCACACTTAATCAATTCCAGTTTGTATTCCGCATGCTGCCTATTGCTTTGACCTAGTGACCCTATAAGTTTCAGCAAAGGTGCAGACAGTCTTCTCAAATCTTTGCTCTCACCGCTCAGATGCTTTTGGTCTTCGCTCAGAGTTTCAGGGTACCACATGGTCCTGGAAAAGACTCCCACTTCTACTTGTGCAGGGGCAGACACAGTTATTGTGGGGCAAAGTGTTGTGACGGGAGATAGAGGTGATATGTTAGGTGCTCCCTTGGTTTTGCAGTGAAAATAGTGAGAAGAGGAGAGATCTTTGTGTGACATTCCTTGCTTCCTGTCTCCTCTTCTGTAGCAGCATCCCATCAACACCTTGACTCTGAGGTAGAGGAGATTACTGACATTTTACAAGCCCATTGATACAAATATTGGTCAGCCTGATTAAGGCAGCAGAAATCTTCTGTACCTCTGCGGTCATGACTTGCAATGGATTGAGTGCAGTGCCATGCCTTAAGCTCCATGAGACAACCGTACTCTCTAATGACAGTCTCTGAAATCTTTGCCATCCTTAAGGCCATATGTGTTTTTTTCACTCCTGCAATTCCCCTTCCCAGACGTTTTTCTGACCCACCCGACTTACAACCCTCCAGGAATGGAGCTGCTGACAACCCAAACTATGGAATTTCCTCCCTAAACCTCTCTCTCTCATTCTTTATGATACATCATAAAAATCATTATCTTTAATCGATGTTTTGCTCATCTGTGAAGCACCTAGAACATAGAACGTAGAACAATACAGCACAGAACAGACCTTTCGGCCCTTGACGTTGCGCCGACCTCTGAACCTATCTAAGCCCCTCGCCCTACACTATCCCATCATTATCCATATGCTTATCCAAGGACTGTTTAAATGCCCCTAATGTGGCTGAGTTAACGACACTGGCAGGCAGGGCGTTCCATACCCTTACCACTCTCTGAGTAAAGAACCTGCCTCTGACATCTGTCTTAAATCTACCACCCGTCAATTGGTAGCTATGTCCCCTTGTACAAGCTGACGTCATCATCCTCGGAAAAAGGCTCTCACTGTCCACCCTATTTAATCCTCTGAACATCTTGTATGTCTCTATTAAATCCCCTCTTAGCTTCCTTCTCTCCATTGAGAACAGACCCAAGTCCCTCAGCTTTTCTTCATAGGGCCTATTCTCCAGACCAGGCAACATCCTGGTAAATCTCCTCTGCACCTTTTCCAATGATTCCACATCCTTCCTGTAATGGGGCAACCAGAACTGCACGCAATATTCCAAATGAGGCCACACTAGCATTTTCTACAGTTGCAGCATGACATCATGGCTCCAGAACCCAGTCCCTCTCCCAATAAAACCTAACACACCGTAAGCCTTCTTAACAGCAGTATCAACCTGGGTGGCAACTTTCAGGGATCGATGTACATGGGCACCAAGATCCCTCTGCACATCCACACTACCAACAATCTTTCCATTTCTGCCTTCCTATTATTCTTCCCAAAGTGAATCACCTCACATTTAATCCATATTAAACTCCATTTTCCAACTTCCAGCCCAATTCTGCAGTTTATCCAAGTCTCCCTGCAACCTGCAACATTCTTCCACACTGTCCACCACTCCACCGACTTTAGTGTCATCTGCAAATTTACTAACCCATCCACCTATGCCTGCATCCAAGTCATTTATAAAAATGACAAACAGCAGTGGTCCCAAAACAAATCCTTGAGGCACACCACTAGTAACTGGACTCCAGGCTGAATATTTTCCATCAATCACCACTCGTTGTCTTCTTACAGAAAGCCAGTTTCTAATCCAAACTGCTATTTCTCCCTCAATCCTGTGTCTCTGTATTCTCTTCAATAGCCTACCATGTGGAACCTTATCAAAGGCTTTACTGAAGTCCATGTACACCATGTCAACTGCCCTTCCCTCATCCACATGCTTGGTCACCTTCTCAAAAAACTCAATGAGGTTTGTGAGACACAACCTGCCCTTGACGAATCCATGCTGACTATCTCCAATCAAATTGTTGCTTGCTAGATGACTATAAATCCTATCTCTTCTCATCCTTCCCAAAATGTTTCCTGCAACTGATGTAAGGCTCACAGGCCTATAATTACCTGGGTCAGCCCCACTGCCCTTCTTGAACAAGGGCACAACATTTGCAATCCTCCAGACCTCTGGTACTGAACCTGTAGACAATGAGGACTCAAAGATCAAGGCCAAATGCTCCGCTACCACCTCCCTAGCTTCCCAGACAATCCTCGGAAAAATCCCATCTGGCCCAGGGGATTTATCTAATTCATACCTTCTAGAATTGATCACACCTCCTCCTTACTAACCTTAATCCTTTCAATTCTAGTAGCCCATAACTCAGTCATCTCCTCTACAATATTCTCCTGTTCCTCAGTGAAAACAGATGAGAAATAATCATTTAGTACCTCTCCAATCTCCACAACTTCCCACTTCTGTCTTTGACTGGCCCTATATCTACCCGAGACATCATCTTATTCGTCACACACCTATAGAACGCTTTAGGGTTCTCCTTTATTCTACCTGCCAATGTCTGCTCTTGTCCCTTCCTTGCTCTTCTTAACTCTCTCTCTCTCTTTAAATCCTTCCTAGCTAATCTGTAACTCTCCATCGCCTCATCTGAACCATCTTGTCTCATCGTCACATAAGCCTCCCTCTTCTGCCTAACAAGAGATACAATTTTTTTCATAAACCACAGCTCCCTTACCTCAATCGCTTCCTCCCTGCCTGACAGGTACATACCTATCAAGGACAGCAATATCTGTTCCTTAAACCTGCTCCACATTTCGATTGTCTCCATCCCTTGCATTTTGCTAACCCATTCTCTGCCTCCTAAGTCTTGCCTAATCGCATTATAATTGCCCTTCCCCCATCTATAACTCTTGCCCTGGAGCATATTCCTAACCCTTTCCATTGCTAAAGTAAACATAACCGAATTATGGTCACTCTGTCCAAAGTGCTCACCTACCACTAAATCAAACACCTGGCCTGGTTCATTACCAAGTACCAGATCCAGTGTGGCCTCCCCTCTTGTCGGCCCTTCAACATACTGAGTCAGGAAACCCTCCTGCACACATTGGACAAAAACTGATGCATCCAACATACTAGAGTTATCGCATTTCCAGTCAATGTTAGGGAAGTTAATGTCTGCCATAGCTAATCTCCCTGTTATTTTCACTCCTGCTCAGAATAGTTTTGCCAATCCTCTCCTCCACATCCCTGGAACTTTCCAGGGGCCTATAAAAAACTCCCAGCAGTGTGACCTCTCCTCTCCTGTTTCTGACCTCAGCCCATAACACCTCAGTAGACGAGTCCTCATCAAGAGTTCTTTCAGCCACCGTTGTACTGCCCTTGGCTAACAAAGCCACACCTCCCCCTCTTTTACCACCTTCCCTGTCCTTAATGAAAGATCTAAACCCTGGAGCTTACAACATCCATTCCTGACCCTGCTCTATCCATGTCTCCGAAACAGCCAAAACATCGAGGAGAATGACAGAGTAAAAGTTTCCATAAAATACAAGCTGTTGTTTTGCCTTACATTAGGAGAATCAGGAGTGGCCCATTTTTTCCCTCATCTCGGGATGAACACTCACCATCACTCACACAGCTGATGAACAGCAGGAAAAATCTTCACCACTGACTACCTGCACTCACCTATCACCTTCCCACCTACCTTCCCCAGCCCCCACTCTGTTTATGTTTCAGTTCCCGTCCCCTCCCCCATTTCTGAAGAAGGGTCCTGAACCATCAACTTTCCTGCTCCTCTGATGGTGCCTGGCTCGCTGTGTCCCTCCAGCTTCACACTGTGTCATCCTTGACTCCAGCACCTGCAGCTATTGCTGTCTCCCTGTGAGCGATGTCAGCTTTGGTTCAATCGGAGCACGGGGCGGGGCTTGGAGGACCCAATGGAAGCGGCCTACCCTCCAACCAATCAGAGCGAGTGAGATGTTTGTCTGTGTGAAAATCACGTGATCGCCCTTGTTCGGGGGCGCAAAATCTCTGCGACTGAAGGTTAGCTGCTTTCGGAAGGTACAGTACACGGGATAAAAAGGAAAGGAGCAAAAACCGGGAGGGAAATAGTTTCGGTATTGACTGAGAGGTTTTAATTGCGGTCGACGCATGTCAGAAAACATACATTTTAACATGCCGGCCCCGTGTTTTGCAGCAAACGGAAGAATTGCTGCGGACCTGAGGCTGCGATCGGCAGAGGTGATTGCCACCATCTTTATTAGGGGCAATGATCTTCGGGACTCATGCCGGATCGCCATATTTATAGGTGGCAACCTGCAGTGGAACGCAAGCGCAGCCTTTCTTTTGGGGGGGGGGTATATAGAAGCGAAATGTGTTTTTTTTTCTCTCTGGACTTCTTCCCCAGACTGAGACGTGGCGTCTATTTCCTGGGAAGGACTTTTGACACTGGCAGAGTACTGGCTTCAGGCAGTATAAATTGCTGCAGTTACACGTTAGATACATAGTGGAGGAGAAATGCCGAAAACGCGTTCAGAACTGCATGTTCAACAACAGAGTTGGTGGAAAAGCTCAGTAGGTTTGGCAGCATCTGTGAATTAAAAAAATAGCGTTTCGGATCCGCTAACCCTTGCTCAGAACTTCATGTTACCTGTTGCACTCTCACTTTCGGAAGTCCTGCTTTAAATATTATGATCTATTAAAGCATATCCGTTTGTCCAGTGTTCATATGATTGGGATCAAATCACTGAACGTGCTCTGAGTCCCCTCGTGCTCCCTGGTCAAATTTATTAATATCTGACTTCCTCCGTCTCTAATAATGGGTGTATTTTCCCTCTGCATCTTTCTGTGTCGGGGAGCAGGGTGATTTGAACAGGAGGATTTATACATAACTAACGGAAACCAAGAGAAATGTTTGCCTTTTCCAAACAATCTTGTGGTGTTTTTTGGATTTCTATCCAGGGCTGACAGTTATTTGTCTCTTATGGATTTGTTTTACAGGGTATTAATTGAGAATAATTTGCAGACCAGGATCCCAATGCAAGTTCTCCATTAAGCAGACTGATCAGGATCTGAGTATCATTGACACTTAAATGCGAAAGGGAAGAGGTTTAACCATTCTATCCATGGGAGAATATTCCTGGGAAGGTTGTAACTTGAAAGCAGAATATTCAAATTTTTGGTTTGATCACCCCTGGGATAAGTGTTGAGTTCTATACCCTGCAGCTGAGAAAGGAGATATTGGCCTGAGAGGGGCAGATTTGTCCAAACAACACCTCGTCTCCTTGAAAGAACTGTCATATTTAGTCCCAATCGCCCACTTCATGATTTTAATCTATATATTCTTCATTCTTGAATATCTGCAAACTTCCTTTTAAAATTCCTTATGGGCACAAATTCCAGCACCCCTTCAAGTGGAATCTTCCAGATCCTGACAACTCTTTTGATCCTGAAACTGCTGAAGTCTGTGTTGAGTCCTGAGGGTTATAAATTACTGCATTTAACGTGAAGATGCTGTTCCCTGAGCTCCCATTGAGCTGAATTGAAACAGTATGGGAGGCTGAGATCAGAGTGGGTGTGAGCAGACAATGAAAATGAAAAGGCTGCACTGTGAGTGCTGCTTGGCTCAATGAGAGTGCTTTGGAGTTGGGTGAAACAGAAAGAAAGTGAAACTGAAAGATTGAGTGTGATGCTCAGTCTCAGTTTGGGCAGTTCAGAAAGTCTCACCGTCCTAACGGAAACAGTCAATTGATAATTGATACTGTAAAGAATTTTCTTACAGTTTTTAAAGTATATATTAGCTTATATAAAGTTAGCGACTTTTGATTTTATAATAGTAATGTTTGAAATGAAGGGGAAGGACCTAGCTTCATTAAATTCTCTTTAAGGCGGAAACTGGCTTAATCTGGAGAGAAGTCACAACAGAAGCCCTCAGGTCTGTGGCGTCCTTGTCTAGCACAATAGAACATAGACCCTTGATGTTGTGTCGACCTGGGAAATCAAACTGAAGCCCATTTAACCCACACTATTCCATTATCATCCATATGTTTATCCAATGACCACTTAAATGCCCTTAAACTTGGCGAGTCTACTACTGTTGCAGGCAGGGCATTTCACGCCCTTACTACTCTGAGTAAAGAGCCTACCTCTGACATCTGTCCTACAACTATCACCCCTCAATTTAAAGCTATGGCCCCTCGTGCTAGCCACCTCCATCCGAGGAAGAAGGATCTCAGTGTCCGCCCTATCTACTCCTCATATCAGCTTGTATGTCTCTATTAGGTCACCTCTTAACCTTCTTCTAACGAAAACAGCCTCAAGTCCCTCAACTTTTCCTCAAAAGACCTTCCCTCAATACCAGGGAACATCCAGGTAAATCTCCAGTGCACCCTTTCCAATGCTTCCACGTCCTTCCTATAATGTGGCGACCAGAGCTCCAAGTGTGGCCGCACCAGCGTTGTGTACAGCTGCAACATGACTTCATGGCTCTGAAACTCAATCCCTCTACCAATAAAACCTCACACACCATCCACCTTCTTAACAACCCTATCAACCTGGGTGGAAACTTTCAGGGATCTATGCACACGGATCCTGAGATCTCTTTGCTCATCCACACTACCAAGAATCTTACCATTAGCCCAGTACTCTGTATTCCTGTCACTCCTTCCAAAGTGAATCACCTCACACTTTTCCGCGTTAAACTCCGGGATATTACCAGTGTCCCTGTTGGCTATTTGTGCAGGAAGTGTATCCGTCTGCAGCTACTGGTTAGCTGTTTTTCAGAGCTGGAGCTGTGGGTGCAGTCAGTATGGAGCATTCATGATACTGAGAAGGTTGTGGTAGCATTCTCAACAGATTGGTCACAAGCAGGTGAAGATTACACAGACAGCAAGGGAATGGGTGGCCATCAGACAAGTAAAAGGCTCAGAAATGAAGTGCTCGAGTCCCTCGTGGTCATCGTCCTCAAACAAATATACTGTTTTGGGTACTGTTTGGTCGGGGGAGGGCTGGTGGTGGTGGGGTGGCCAATCGGGAAGCAGCATCAGTCAAGTTCATGGCACTTGGAGTGACTCTGCTGCAGAGAAGGGGAGGAAAATGATGAATATGACTGTAGAGACAGGGGATTCAATAGTAAGGGGCACAGAGAGACATGAATCCGGGATGGTATGTTGCCTCCCTGGTGCCAGGATCAGCGATGACATGGAGCAGCTTCAGGACATTCTGGAGTGGGAGGGTGAACATCCGATTGTACCAGTGACATAGGAGGACCTGAAAGCTGAAGATAGGAAGATAAGAGATACATTAAAATACAAGATCTCAAATGTAGTATTGTCAAGCTTACACCCATTGCCACATTGTGGTAGGGAGGAGTTTTGTGTTGTGTTCAGTTGTACAAGCGACCTTTATTCAGAGCTCTGTTACCGCATGTGTGGGAGAGGCTAGAGTCCACTCCAAACCTGGCTTTCACGTGAGGCCTAATTCCCCTCTTAAATACAGCTCAGATTGGAAGAGTGGGCAATGACACTCAAACTTTCCCTGGCTGATTGTAATATTTTTATTCCTTTTGCTAGGTGTTATTTACATGCAATATTGTTGTCATTGTTAGCCACACACCCCAAATCAATATATCCAATCCAGTAAGCAAACAATCATGGACAATACTATGTTCAGCCTTAAACCCTCCTATAATTTCCTGAGGTTAGCTAGAAAATGACTTCATCTGTCTTTGGGACCTGACAATGCTTTTGACAGTTATATTCCTCCTCAGACTGCCAGCTGCACCATGTTTTTTGCCAAAAAACAAAATAGTAGCTTATCACTGAGAACTTTTCCAAATTCTCTACTAACTGTAGTGTGGATTGTTAGGAATTGTGATAAAGTCTTTTAAACTCAACTCTGATATAAAGTAACTACAATTTTGTAATACAGTTGAAAATTGTGGAAAAATCCCTCTCTCACTTCAGCTTAAGAGACCAAACAAACAGTGTTTCTGACTTGCTGTTGCAGTTTACAACCCCAACGATTTGCATGCTGCAAATGATTTTTAAATTGAAGTTTCATTTTCTACTCTAAGCGCTTTCCATTATTACTTTCTTGTTTTAATTAAAAGCATCTATTCAAATTCCACTGAGGATGAAATTCAGTCACTTTAGAGCTTTACCAAGCCATTAAACAAAACTTGTTTAGATTTCACAAATAACTAAGGCACTAATCATGTCTTCACTTCGGATTTTGCAATCTATCTTTGTCACTCTTCCGTTGATCTTTGCATGTAAGAATTTATTCAAATTAGCCATATCTACATTTCAATTGTTTTATCTCTCTGCAGCCCTGACTTCTCTCTTTATAACCTTTCTTTGCCCCTTCCTATGTTGTTGGTCTTTTAGAGGTTGTGTTTACACCATTTATTGCTTTGCCTTCCATAATGATGCAGTGAGCTGCTTTTATTGCTGACAAACATTCGCTCAAGGAATTCAGCTAACCATTTCATGTTAATTGGTTGTTTGCATTTCTGGTTACAATTACCTAAACAGTTCAGAATGCTGTAGGATCAGACTTTTGCTTCTACTTTTTAATTAAGTAACAAACTTGTGATTATGGCTGGACCAGGCCTTTAAAAACTGCCTCTTATTAAAATGCTTATGTGTTTTGAACTGCCTGTTTACAGAAACCCAAGTAAATTCCCTAATGTTCCTTCTCAACAGGACTCTTTTATGACCCCCACAGGACCTTTCGTGATCTAATCCAGTAACAGTGTGAGCTGCTACAATGCACGTGCTTGTGAAAGCGAGAATAAGAGGACAGATGAGATGAGTGCATGGCTGGAGATATAACTTAAAGCGTTTAGATTCCTGAGGCTTTGAGACTGTTTGTTTCTGGGGAAGGTGGGACATGCACAAGCTTGAACAATTGTCCTGGGCAGAGCTGGGACAGATATTCTTGTTGATGCTTTTGCTAGTTCCACTGGTGAGGATTTAAACTCGTATGACAGGGGAATGGGAACCAAAGTATACCTTTAGCAGTAAAAGACTCAGATCAGCAAATGGGACGTGAAATTAGTTCATGATGTTGTCGGTGGCTGAAAGATTAAAAGAAAGAAGGATTAATCAAGATCAAAACTCTCTCATCATGCATCAGACCTGAGATCCCAGGAATTGGTCTGGTGAACCTTCTTTATGATCATTCAGTAGCCAGGCCATCCTTCCTTTGGAAAGGAGAACAAAGGTGCACACGACTCCAGGTGTGGTCTCACCAAGGCCCTTATAGAAAGATATCCCTCTTCCTATACTCGAATCCTCTCACAATGAAGGGCAAAATATCATTTGCATTCTTCACTACTTGCTGCTGCCTGTTTCCTAAAAGAGAACAGGAGAGAAACACGGAACTAAATGGGGTCAGACACTCGGGTAAAATTGTTGAACACACTGTCCCCATTGTATCAGTGCTGGTCATCAAGCACCTATTGAAGCTAGGCCCGTTTTCTGGCACTCGGTGTGTAACCTATATTATGGTGCAATGGATGATCATCTCAACACTTCTTCAAGATTGCAATGGTTCCTGCATCTATCACCATTTCAGATGCTGCCAGATCTGCTGTGTATCTCCATCTTTTTCTGTTTTTATTTCAGATTTCAGGTATTTTGCTGTGTATTCTCAGCCCTTCAGAAGCATCAGAGGGTATGGGGAGAAAACAGGAATTGGATTCATTTTCTGATGTATAAAATGCCTGCCCTTCATGTCTGTCCAAACTCTATCTCTTTTTTTTGTAGTTTTGGGCAAACGCTGACTGTTTTCCTTCCCTGAAGGACATTAAATGAACCAGTTCAGTTTTACTGATAATCCAGCAGTGCCCCTCGGTGTTGGATCCACAATTGACCAGATTAATTTCAGAGTTTCACAATCTTTGTGTGTATTCTTCTGGTTTCTCTCTCTCTACTTTTCTGTTTGAAATTTTGATTGCATTCAGAGAAATCAAACAAACCCACATCCAGATCTGACACTCAATCTGTTTGTCATAACCTAATTATCTCAGGATTTTGAACATTGAAGGAAGAAGCACTGTTCACCAGGGAGAAATGCGTATTGTCTGTGTGTCGAAGAGTCTGTGAAGATTCATCTGAAATGTCCAAACACCAGCGCAGTCACACTGGGGAGAGACTGTGGAAATGTGGGGATTTTGGGAAAGGATTTATTTACCCATCCCAGCTGGAAATGCACCAACGCAGTCACACTGGGGAGAAACCGTTCATTTGCTCTGATTGTGGGCTGGGATTCACTCAGTCAAACAACCTGCTGAAACACCAACAAGTTCACAGTGGGGAGAGACCGTTTTCCTGCTCTGTGTGTGGGAAAGGATTTGCGCAGACATCTCACCTGCTGAAACGCCAGCAAATTCACACAGGAGAGAGGCCATTCACTTGCTCTGTATGTGGGAAAGAATTTGCTTTGTCATCCAGCCTGTTGACACATCAGCGAATTCACAATGGGGACAGACTGTTCATCTGCTTTATTTGTGGGAAAGGATTCGTTTCGTCAACCAACCTGCTGCGACACCAGCAAGTTCACACCAGAGAGAAATCGTTCACCTGTTCTGCATGTGGGAAGGGATTTACTCACTCATCCAACCTGCTGACACATCAGCGACTTCATACCGGAGAGAGACCATTCACCTGTTCGGAGTGTGGAAAAGCATTCACTCAGACAGTTCACCTGCTGACACATCAGCGAATTCACACTGGAGAGAAACCGTTCACATGTTCCGAATGTGGGAAGGGATTTGCTCACTCAACCAACCTGCTGAGACACCAGCGAGTTCACTCTGGGGCCAGACCATTCACTTGTTCTATGTGTGGAAAGGGATTCACTCAATCATCCCAACTGTTAACACACCAGCAAGTTCACCACAACCACATTTGAAGGATTTTGCTTTTAAATCAAGGATTGAACTTGGATCTTTGGGCTGTTTGTACTGGTGTCATTAGTCCCTGCTCAAAACTTGATCTTCTCTTGGGAAATAAGGTAGGGCAGGTGATTGAGGGGTCAGTGGGAGAAATATTTTGGGGCCTATGATCATCGTTGTATTAGTTTTAAAATAGTTATGGAGAAGGATAGACTTGGTCTAAAAGTTAAAGTTTTCAATGGGACTAAGGCCAATTTTGACACTATTATGCCCCTTAAAAGCACAGTAAGACCGCCTATGTATGGGAATGCACAAGATGGATGACATGCAAAACAAGTATTTTACATCGGTATTTACTGTGGAAAAGAATATGAAAGCTAGAGAACTTAGAAATGAATGTGTATCTTGAAAAGTTCCATATTATAGAGGAGGTGGTGCTGGATGCCTTACAGAGCATAAAGGTGGATAAATCCCCAGGACTTCTTCAGGTGTATTCTCCAACTTTGCGGGAAGTTAGGCTTGCGATTGGGACCCTTGCTCAGATATTTGCACCATTGACAGTCATAGGTGAGCTGTTAGGCTGGAGGTTGGCTATTCCAGTGCCATTGTTTAAGAAAGGTGGTAACATAAAGCCAGGGAACAATAAACTTGGTGAGCCTGATGTCAGTTATGGGTAAGTTGTTGGAGGGAAGTCTGAGGGATAGGATTTACATGTATTTGGAAAGCGTGGACTGAATGGGGATAGTCAACATGTCTTTGTCCATAGGAAATTATGTCTTGATTGAGTTTTTTTTGAAGAAGTTACAAAGAAAATTGATGGCAGACTGGTGGATGTTTTCGATGTGGATTTCAGTAAGTAAAATTCCGCATGGTAGACTGATTAACAAGGTGAGATCATATGGAATCCAGGGAGAGCTGGCCATTTGGAAAGGCCTTTGGCCTGCAGTATGCTGCAAGGATTGGTACTTAGTAACTATAACTCCTGCATTCACATCCAAATCATCTTTATAAATGACAGAAATGAGTGGACCCAGCTCTGATCCTTGTGGCACACCACTGGTCACACACCTCCAGTCTACAAAGCAACCCTCCACCAGCACTCTGTCTCCTACCTTCAAGTCAGATCTGTATCCAAATGACTGGTTCTCTCTGTATTCCATGTGATCTGACCTTGCTAATCAGTCTACCATGAGGAACCTTGTCAACTGCCTTACTGACATCCATATAGAACACATCCACTGCTTTGCCCTAATCAATCCTCTTTGTTCCTTCTTCAAAAAAAATCAAGTTAGTGAGACATGATTTCCTACACACACAGCCATGTTGCCTGTCCCGAATCAGTCCTTCCCTTTCCAGATATTTCAAGTACTATCCCTCAGGATTCCCTGCAACGACTTGCCCACCACTAATATCAGGCTCACTGGCCTATAGTTTCCTGGCTTTTCCTTACCATCTTTCTTAAATAGTGGCATCACATTAGCCAACTTCTGATCCCTCATCTGTGGCTATCGATGATACAAATATCTCAGCAAGGGGCCCAACAATCTCTTGCCTAGTTTCCCGCCGAGTTCTCGGATACACCTGATCAGGTCCCAGGAATTTATCCACTTTTATGCGTTTTAAGCCATTCAGCATCACTACCTCTGAAATATGGCTAATTTTCAAGATGTTGCTATTTATTTCCCCACAGTCTATATCTTCCATATCCTTTTCTGTAGTAAATACTGATGCATAATACTTGTTTTATTATATTCCCCATTTCTTGCAATTCCACACAAAGGCGGCATTGCTGCTTTTTAAGGGGCCCTATTCTCTCCCTAGTTATCCTTTTGTTCTTAATCTATTTGTAGAATCCCACTGGATTTTCCTTAATACTATTTGCCGAAGCTACCTCATGTCCCCTTTTTGCCCTCCTAATTTCCCTCTTAAGTATACCATTGTCATTATACTCTTATAAGGATTCACTCAATCTCTGCTGTCTATACCTGGCATGCCCTTCCTTCCTTTTTCTTGACCAAAACCTTGATTTCTCTAGTCATCCAGAATTCCCTACACCTACCAGCATTGTCCGTCACCCGAACAGGAACATACTGTCCCTGAACACTCATTATCTTTTTTTTTGAAGGCTTCCCACTTCTGAACCTTTCCATTTTACCTGCAAATATCTGCCCCAATCAACTTTTGAAAGCTCTTGCGTAATACCATTAAAATTGGCCTTCCTCCAATATAGAACTTTAACTTTCAGACCCGGTCTACTCTGTTCCATCACTATTTTAAAACTAATAGTATTATGGTCACTGGCCCCAAAGTCCTCCCCCACTGATACCCTAGTCACCTGTCCTGCTTTATTTGCCAAGAGCAGGTCAAGTTTTGCTCTTTCTCGAGTCGATACATCGCATACTGAATCAGAACATTTTCCTGTACACTCTCAGCAAATTCCTCTCCATTCAAGCCTTTTACACTATGGAATTCCCAATCTGTTTGGAAAACTAAAATCCATTCCATAACCACCCTGTTATTCTTACAGATAACTGAGATCTTCTTTCAAAATTGTTTGTCAGATTCCTGCTGACTATTGGGAGGCATATAGTATAATCCCAATAAAGTGATCATCCCTTTTCTTATTTCTAAGTTCCACCCAAATAACTTCCCTGGATGTGTTCTCAGATATATCCTGCCTAAGTAAAGCCATAATGTTATCCTTGCTCAAAAATGCCGCTTTTCACTCCTGTCTTGCTTTGCTTCCCCTCCCGCTTTGACTTTCTATCGGATCTATATCTTGGAACATTAATCTGGCAGCCCTGTCCATCCTTGAGCCTTGTCTCTGTAATTGCAATGATAACCCAGTTCCATGTTTCCAACCTTGCCCTGAGTTCATCTGCCTTAGCTGTTAGGCCTCTGGCATTGAAATAAATGGTGTTTAATTTATTCGTCCTTTTGCATTAATCTCAATAACAAATATGTAACGGTAGGGTAGGTTTTGAAAATGATGACGTTTTATTGCTGTATATCAACACATTCACAGTGGGTAAAGACAATCCACCTGCACACTGTGAAAAAGGATTTTCTAGTTCATTAGGACTGGTTTTCAAAGAATTCAGAGTATTCCGACAATATGGAAACAGGCTGTTTGGCCCAAGAATTCCACAGAAAACCTCAGAGCATGCCACTCAGACACATGTCCTGGTAACCCACCTAATCTACACATCCCTGAACACTCTGGGCAATTTAGCTTGGCGAATCCACCTAACCAACACATGGGAGGAAACCAGAACACCCAGAGGAAACCCACGCAGCCACAGGGAGAACATGCCAACAGCCACACACTCAGTTGCCCAAGGGTGGAATCAAGTCTGAGTCCCTGGCATTGTGAGCCAGCAGTGCTAACCGCTGAGCCACTGTGGATAACCACCAATGAGTTCCCCAGAATCTGTAGGAATTTTTTATGTTGCTCCTATTATCTGTGTCCACGTCATGTTATCTGGGCATGTTTCTCATGATGTTTGAAAACACCACGTGTTTGGTTACCTAGTTGGGAGAAAAAAAACGATATAAGTTAACCTTTTATTAAAACTACTGTGCATTGAGTCTTCATCTCAAAAGCAGACTAGTTTATTTTGAAAGGCTGTCCATCTGCCCTAACTCCTCCATCCTCACCTCCAAGTGTGAGTAACCTAGGTTTTTACTTTTCACTCAATGACAGTCAGTACAGTTCATATGAGCAATTGGGAACAGGGTCATCCCATAATGCTTGAAACTTAGTGTACTAATGGTACACTATTACAATAATAACCATTACACTTCTTTTCTGAATCTTTTCAAGTTTTACAACACCCTTCCTTTAGCAGGAAGACTAGAATTACACACAGCAGTTACACCTCAACTGGAATGGGACCTGCATCCTTGTGGGAGGTGGGGGTGGGTTTCCAGTACTGTTGAGGGCCTTGTAAATAACTTAGCAGTGGGCTGAAATCCAGAGAGAATGTTCAAAATAATAACAAGGGCCAAAAAGAGAAGAAACGAGAGTCTGGAAGGCATTGTCACAGGCCAGGTTAAGGTATAAGGGAGTTTAAGGGTGAATGGTATTTAATGCTTGGAGTCAGGTGAATAAGGCGGATGATTTGAGGATACAAATTAATGGGGTCATAAAGACATTGCTGTCACTTGGACACGGTTAGCAGCTCAGTATTCCAGGATATAGGGCCTTCATGCAAGGCAGTGGAGTTGGTAAAGGAGGAGGAGATATTGTTATTTTGTTTAGGAAATCTATTACAGCAATAAGGAGGGGCGGCGTCTTTGAAAACTCCACAAATAAATAAGGAGGCAAATTTTGAGAAAGTGTAAAAATAGCAGGATTGAGGTAGCAGGAGCTTTCAACTTCCTCAACATTAATGTAGGCATCGTCGTGTGAAGGATTTATCAGAATTTTAAAAATACATCCAGGGCAGCATTTTTTTCAGCCACTAAGTAGAAGATGCAACAAGGAAGGGGAAGGTCCTGGACTTGACTTTCGGTTACAAAGTTGAGCAAGTGGTTGAAGTTTCAGTGGGATGGCATTTTGCAGGCAGTTATTATAACTTTTCGATTCAGGATTTGTATGGAAAAGGGCAAGGATGGGTCTGAAGTCCCAAACTGCTGAAGTTATGAAGAAAGTAAATGGAATTTTGGCCTTAATTGCGAGGTGTTGGTGTTTGAGGATAAGGACATCTTGTAACAACTGTATTGGATGTTGGTGAAGCCATACTGGTATATTATTTACAGTTTTGGTGCTTGTATTTAAGAAAGGATATACTGGTGTTGAATGCAGTACAAAGAGATTCGCTAAGCTGATTCATGGGATGAAAGGGTTAGCCTGTCAAGAATAGCTGGAGGAAGGGAATTTGCAGAGGGGAAATACCAAGTAATTAAACAGGTCGTGCTCAAAGTTGGGCTCATATTCACAACCCTGCACTTAAACAGCGTATGTTCTAACAACTGAGCTAACTTGGCCTCCCACAGTCAGTGTTCAAATCTTGCTTTATAAGGCGACGAATGGGTTTTTTCACTGACGCCACTGCAGTCCAAGGAAGTAAAAGGTATTTGCTTTAGAAAATCCCAAGGTTCCAATGTATTCTTCTCATTCACATTGCAACCCATTTTCGGTACTTGCTCCAGGATTTAACATTCAAAATTAATTTAGTGATGTTGTTTCCCTCATCTTTAAGCAGCCTGTATGACTCCAGTCACTCGGTTAAATGGTGAATAAATCTGTCTCAATAAACCAATTCTTTTCAGCTACAGTCTAAGAAATGTTCATTTATTTGCTGAGTCTCACACAACATGTTCTTTGTTCTATGTGTCAACAACTTTTGCCAATTCTCATGTTATGGACTGCATTTTTAGCCATTGGTTAAAAAGATTCGAAGGACCAGAGGTTTCTGGTGCAGTTGTATGACTTCCTACTAAGTGGTACAAAGAAATAAACAAGCTTAAAAGATGAGGAAGGAAATGTATTTTTAAGTGAAGACTGTTCAGTTACTGTGTGCTTGTTGCTTAAAATGGATGATTGAAGTCTTCACAGCGCAATGTTTAAACAGACAGACACCAAGACCTTGTGAGCAAGTATTTCAGGCATTTGACACATTGGACAATTTGTGTTTCTAAATTAAATCTCTGTCCAAAAAAAAGTGCTGGATAAATTCAGCGGGGCTCTCAGATAGTTATTGATAGCTGTTTCTGATTCAGGATTGGTACGGAAAAGGACAGAAATGGGTCTAAAGTCCTATGCTGGTGCTGCAAATGATAAAGAAAGAAAATAGAATTTTAACTTTAATTGCTACATAATTGTTAAAAATTGTAACAACTATGTAGGATGTTAGTGAAGCCATTCCTGTGGAGAGAGAAATAGTTCTAAGTTCTTGAAACTAACATGATTTCACTTGTCTCAGACCTACTATGTTTCTATAACACTTTCTGTTAAGAAAAGAACTTTTGGCTGTTTGAGAAGGGAAAAGCTTGAGAAGTGACCTGAGAGAAATTGGAGACTTTGCAGGGATTTGAGGCAAAATTGGTGTTGAGCTTGGGAACCCATTAGAGATTTAAGAAATGGTAATGCTGTCTTGAGGCCTCCTGCTCCATGACTAAAATTTGGTGCAGCGACATTATCGTCAAAGACAATAAGGATGACCACGACTTGTCAATTACTGTGGCTGAACATTCTAAGGAGCTGAATGAAGACTGCAGTCTTTTCATTGATGTGGGTTTGAATCTCACTGCTGCAACTGTCCGTTGAGCAAGTGGCATTTTCTTCTCCACAGGATTTTTACTGTGTGTAAGAAAAGAGGAGACAATACACATATAATTTGCTGCATGAAGAAAAAAATATATACTTGAAGTTCTCTTAAAGTTTTTTTTTCTAGGAGCTACACAGACATGTTTGAGTATACAGGAGGCATAGAAACAAAATAGGTACAACAGGGGTGAGGAAGAACAGTGCGAGAGAGGGAGGGGAAAACCTACATTACCTCATCCTCAGTATTTATCCAGAACAGCATTCGGTGAGAGTAACTACTGTACAGTCCTGTGGAAAGTAGGTCCCATTCTCACTTCAAGGAAAAACTTCTCACGCTGCCTGGCACTATCATGATGCTAAGTTGGATAGTCTTTTAACAAATCTGCTGACTTATTTGTGATGCACTTCGGGCCAATAACACTAGAACTGAGAGAGCAGAGACTTGAATCACTCCAACATTACGGGACAGTTGAGTATGGGGGACCGGTCAGTGTTAGGGCAGATAAATCTAGAGGTAATTAAGAATGGATAGGGTTTCAGCAGCAGATGAGCTGAGACGTGGATGGGGTCAGGTGATGTTACTGAGATGGAAACAGTTGGTTTGGTGATGATGTGGTTGAAAGCTCATCTTAGTGTGAAGTATTTTTTCAGAGTTGTGAACAGCCTGGTTCAGCTTCACACAGTTACTGGACAGAAGGTTGCAGTCAGTGTAGAAGCTGTCTCGCTGGGTAATTGGAGGAAATTTCAGTTCATCCTGCACCGGATTCAGACAAGTCAGGATGATGTGTGACTTGGAGGGGGTCCTCACCGTGATGGTGTTCCATATAGATCTTCCACACTGGACGTTCACAGTAGTGAATTTTAAGGGTTTGTGACATGATGTTAAAGTTCTGATTGAGATGTGGATTTATTCAATACCTGTGTTTCACTTCTTTCGCCACATTCTTTCTTTGTCTGTCCACTCACAAAGAGGTCAGAGTCTTGTGTAAGTCCAGACCAGGTGGTAGGTTCCGTTCCCTGATCGACATTAATGAATCACTGGCTTTTGTGGTCACTTCTTTTTTATAGTACATCATTAATCCAATGGGGTGGCACGGTGGCTCAGTGATTAGCTTTGCAGCCTCACAGCACCAGGGACCCGGGTTCAATTCTAGCCTCGGGCAACTGTATGTGCAGAGTTTTCACGTTCTCCCCGTGTCTGTGTGGGTTTCCTCCAGGTGCTCCGGTTTCCTCCCACAAAGATGTGCAGCCTAGGTGGATTAGTGGATTAGCCATGCTAAATTGCCCGTGGTGTTCAAGGCTGTGTGGGATATAGAGGGATGGGTCTGGGTGGGATGCTTCAAGGGGCAGTGTGGACTTGTTGGGCCAAAGGGCCTGTTTCCACACTGTAGGGAGTCTAGTCTAATCTAATCTAATCAAACTACCAGATTCATTACCAGCTGATATCATAGGCAGCCTGGTGTTTGTGTGGACTCTCTCTTATTTGCATTGTTCTGTTTTAAATTGATTTCACGGAGTATTCAAAGGGAAACTGACACCAGGCACAATCCCAGCGTTTTATGGGCCCCTCAGTTTATTGTAAACAGAACATTATCAGATTTTGAACATGGAAGGAGAAAGCATTATTCACAGTGTGAAACCATACACGTATTGTGTGTGTGGACACCAGTTTTAATTAACTACCAGGACTGACACAATGCAAGCCTTGATTGTGGGGAGGGATTCACTTGGTTAACTACAGTCCTGGCACACACGCTGCTCACACTGACGAGAGACCTTTTAAATGTCCAAACTGTGGGAAGTGCTTTAAATGTTCTGGGCAACTGATGAATCATCAATATGTTCACACTGTTGAGGGACCATTCGTGTGTTTTTTGTAGACATGTGTTCAGATGATCAACTAACCTCAATATATGCCAGCGAGTTCACACTGGAGAGAGGCCATTCATCTGCTCTGAGGGTGGGAAGGGATTCACTCATTTATCTCATTTGCTGACACAGAAGTGAGTTTGTAAGTAGCTGTTGGATGTTTGCATTTTGCTTTCAATCAGTCAGTACTGAACCGTTTCAATGGAATCTGTTTCCACTGGTTTAAATAACTCCAGTTCTCAGTCTTTATATTTAGAATCAGAGTCAAATCAAACAGTTTTCTGTGTGACCTGCAGTATGTTTTTTTTAATGATGTGTCTAATAAAAGTTTGTTCTCATTGAACATCTCTTTCACCCTCCCCCATGTATCCTCCATCCTCACCTGCAACACCTGTGAGGAGCTCAAAGAGCTTCATTTTCTAACTCATGGTGATAATCGATCCACTGCCTCTGCTGCTTCTGATGAGGCCAAGGGGCTCCTAAAGTTTTCCCCTGTCTGAACCCAGAACCTGCATGTTTCTCTGGTTTGTCTCCTACATTGTTATAGCCAGTATGTTATGAGCCCCTCTCAACTGGCTGCCAACCTTTTCTCCGAACTGTCTCCCTTCCTTGTGTGCTTTTTCACCTGCTTGCCCCAACTTCTGAGCCTTCTGTGTTCCTCGTGACTGTCAATTTCGACTTTTCTCCTTGACACCTATCATGTGTTTTTTTTATATCTTATCTTAAATTCTATTTGTCATACAAGCAGCCCTGAATGTTTGTCCTTCCTTTCCTTTTTGAGTGTACTTGAGCCAGCTTCTCTTTGAAAGTAGCCCTTATTATTATTTATACTTTGTCCCATCAACCTGTCACTCCAGTCATTGCTGTCCAGCTTTGACCTTGCTCTGTTGAAGACAATTCTCCATCAACTGAGCTTTCTTATTCTGAACTAATGCTGGTTATTATCTGACATTATTCTGCACCTTCCTACACGTGATCATGGTCTCCTGAATGATCTGCCACTGACACTTGATCTACTTGGCCCCCATCATTCCCAAGAAGTATGATCAAACGAGCACTCTTTCTTTTTGAACTGAATGCACTGTTTTCGGAACTTTGTCGTGCATACAATCCAGGAAAACTTACCCTTGCTGCCTCTTACTCTACCAATATTCCAGTCTGTGTTTGAAAAACTGAGGTCTCAAATAACACTATAGAACAGGAACAGTCCCTTTAGCCCACAAGCATCCATTAACACACGATTTTCTAATCATGAAATCTCTTTATTTCCCCTGCACAGTTTGTATCTCTCTATTCCCTGCCAATTCACAAATCCATCAAGATGTCTTTTAAGCATTGTGATTGTACCTGCTTATCCCACTTTCTCTGGCAATGCATTCGCGGCACATACTGTCCTGTGTGTAAAAACTTACTTTTCACACCTCCTTTGCATTTTTCCCTTATACCTTAAACTTATGTCCCCTACACACTGTCATTTCTACTCTAGACTCCACCTATCCATGTCTGTCACAGTTTAGTACATTTCTACCTGATTGCTCCTCAGCCTCTGATGTTTAAATGAAAACAAACCAAATTTATCCAACATCTCCTCATAACTAATATCCTCCAAACAAGGTGACATCCTGGTAACCTGTTTCTGTACCCTTTGCAAAGCTGATCATCCTTGTGGTGGTTTGGTCAGCAGAATTGTACACGACATTGCAGATGTAGCCTCACTGAAGTTCTAGTGAGCTGCAATATGACCAATTTTTATGCACTTTGCCCTGACCATCATCTCCACTACGGTTGCCATTTTCAGGGAACTGTGAACCTGTAGACCTAGATACTGCTCTATGATCGTGCTTCTCAGAATTCTGCCATTTACTGTGCACTTACCTCCTTCATTAGACCTTCCAAAATGTATCACCTCACATTTGTCTGGATTAAATACCACCTGCCATTTTCCCATACAAGTCTCCAGTCAATCTATATCCTGCTGTATCCTCTAGCATTCCTCCTCACTACTCTCAGCTCCACACATCTTTGTCATTCATATATTTACTAATTTGATCACCTACATTCTCCTTCAAATTTTTTTAAATAATAAATATGTTAACAACAGGTGTCTGATTCCTACAGAAAAGCACTGGTCACAGATCTATAGCTACTTTTCATCTTCTATGACAAAGCCAGTTCTGTACCCACCTCATGGTGTAACCTAGGTCACTTAGACTTCTGTATCAGCCTGCCATGATGGGCCTTGTCAAAGGCCTTGCTGAAGTTCATGTGGATAACATGCATCGTGGCTTCCTGCAGAGGAGGCCATGTCTCTCAAACTGGATTGTGTTTTTTTTGAAGAAGTGATGAAGATGATTGATGTAGGCAGCGCAGTGGATGTTGTTTGCATGTACTCTACTGAAGCATTTGACAAGCTCCCTCATGGTAGGTGGGTCCAGGAGATTATGTCACATGAGATCGATCCATGGTGAGTTGCTAAATTGGATTGGGTTAGAGGACAGAGGGTGGGTGGGGATGGTGTTTTTTGACTAGAGATCTGCAACCAGTGATGTTCCACAAGGTTTGTCATTTTTATAAATGATTGGGATGAAAATCTAAGTTGTCTGTTTAATAGGTTTGCTAATGCTGTGAAAATTGGTGCAGCTGACGATAGTGAGGTAGGTTGTCAAAGGACACAGCGGGATGTAGATCAATCGGAAAGTTGGATGGAGAAATGGCAGATGGACTTTAATTCAGAGAAGAGTGAGGAAATGCAGTTTCGGAGGCTAAATGCAGGAGGAAAGTATACAGTAAATGGCAGGACCATTAGGAGCATTGGTATAAAGGGGGATCTTGGGGTCTAATTCCAGATAGCTCCCTGAACACAGTTGGATAAGGTGGTAAAGAAGAAAGTTGAGTGGACCAGTGCACTGTCATCAGTGTAGGGGAGAGTCTTAAAGACAAGCTTTATTTTTGTATTTGTTTTCAGTCTGGATTGAGAGGCGGGCTCACTGCCTGACCAGGTATACAGGTAGACTTCTTCATTTCAGAGGGGAATGTCAAGGCTGAGAAAATGAGGAAGAAAATGTGAAACAAAGTTGGGGTTATGACACAGCCCAGTTTCACTTCATTCTTTACCCTGGACCTATCAGATGTGATGCTGTTAATCTGTGCAAAACAGGGCAGTGAAAGCAGCAGTTGGCCCAAGAAGCTTTGATGAACAAAACTTGTTTGGTCATCTCCTTTGTCAGCTTCCTTTCTATAAATTGATTTTTATGTTTTCCTTTCCACAAGGCATCTGTTTCTTTCTCCAAACACAAATCTTGAATTCAGAATGACTGTTGGTGCTTTTAAAAAGGGACACTTGTCCAAACCATCAGCAATATGTCCAGAGTACCAAACTGCAGCCAATTATAGGTGTGTTAACATCAGTTGAAACAGATCTAATATTGTCAGACTTAATTTTGGTAGCGATAACAGCAGAATTCAATTCTTTCATAAAATACGGAAATCTCTGGCTGGGCCATCATTAGTCACCCTGGAGAAGATGCTGCTGAGTTTCCTCCTTGAACTACTGCAGTATAAAGGTATTGAGGTTCACTTATATATCTCCAGTTGAAGGATTGAGTGAATCGCTTCCCACAAATGGAGCAAATGAATGGCCATTCTCTAGTGTGAACTCGCTGATGAGCAGAGCGAGGATGAACACCTGAAACGACTCCCACAGGAAGTGCAGCTGAACAGCTTTTCTCTGGGATAAACTCGCTGGTGTCTCAGCAAACTGGATGATTGACTGCAGCCCTTCCCACATACAGAGCGTGAACTTGCTGGTGTCGAATGAGGGCAGATGCATGTCTGAACTTCTTTCCATAGGAGGTGCAGCCAAATAGTTTCTGCTCAGTATGAATTTGCTGGTGTGATTGAAGGCCGGATGAATGAGGGAATCTCTTCCCATGCACCGAACAATTGAATGGCTTCTCCCTTCCTCGGTGCGAATCCATTGACGTCACATGAGCCAGGATGTCTGTGTAAATCTCTTCCCACGCTCTGAACAGGTGAACGGTCTCTCCCCAGTGTGAATTCTCTGGTGTGACATGAGTTTGGTTATTTGATTAAATTCCTTCCCACACACAGAACAGGTAAGTGGCTTCTTCCTGATGCGAATTCATTGATGGATTTCCAGCTGGGATGGGTAATATGGGTAATTGAATCTTTTTACTGTAGTTCTCACATTTCCACGGTTTCTCCACAGGACTGTCACCTTTGTATCACTTCAGAATGGTTGATCAACTGAAGCCTCGACAGCACACTGATCGAGCAGAGTATCTCCCTACTGTGAATGGTGTAAATGTTTTTCCAACCTTCTTGATCGATTGGTTCAATTTCTCTCCACAAGAAATATGCTGGAATGCTCCCACATGGGATGTGTAACAGGGTAAATCTTTTATGCAGTCTACTCACTGCAATATTGTCAGCTGAATATTGTGTGTATCACCTACATACAGGTCAAACATTTCTCCTTCCACATTCAGAGGCTGAAGGGACTCAGCTCCTCGTAAATTGCATGAGTCAACCATTCACAGCAGGAAATTTGATTTGTGTTTAATATCTGCAAATACTTCTCTTCTAATATCCTGCAAAAGGAGTTTACAAAAGTCACTTACTGTCATTGCAGGAATAAATTCAGAACAGACATGTCCAGATCCTAAGGAACATTATTCTTCTCTCTTATTTCTCAAATCTGTAAACTCCTGGCTCTACCCTCCTTCCTCTAGCAACTGAAATCCAGATCTATCCCCCTATCTCTGTCCTCCTCCTTCCAGTTTTCTCCCTTTCTTCGTCCTCTTCTCTCTGGATCAAGTTCCCAACTCCAGTCGGCTGACTGAAAATCAAATCAGTGAGTCTGATTCGGGGTTTGAGTCTCCAGTGGCTGTTTGGTGAATCCTCCCCATACACCTCTAGGATTTCCTTCTTAGTTACAGCCTCATCGATTTCTGCCCAAGTGAGACACCGCTTCCCTTTCCGAAAATGGCAGCCAAGTATCTGGGGAGAATTCCCGTCCCCGACCTAACCAAGGTGGCTGTTAGTAATCCTTGGGCCTGATACATTGGGGCCCCAGGCCTCCTCTACGAGATTATAAACTGCCCAGGCCATCACCTCCCGCGGTCTCCATTCCTACCCCGTCTCACAAACTCCTGCCTCGAGAGCAGGACAGGGATTTTGTTGCTTGAGCCTGGAGAGCTTCTCAAATTGAGTCCCCTGCAGCCTGCTGCAATGCCTGCATTGCGCACTGGGCCTGTGTGATTGGCCTGGAGCTGCCGTCAATGTGAAGGTGGGGGGGGGGGGGGGGGGGGTGCAGATATGAGTGACCAACAAAACAGGGGCGATCGTCTAACCAATCGGAGTGAATGACGGGCAAGAATGTATGTAGCTCTCGCTCATTGGCTGAAACTCATACCAAGCGTCATAGTTCTGAGGCGGACACGACGTATCGTACACCCAGTGAACTGAACAACACTGCATGACACCAGGGCAACTGCACCAGGAGTATTCTGTTCAGTATTGTTCTCCTTATCTGAGGAATGATAGTCTGTCTTTGTAGTCACAGTGCTATGGAGATATACCAGACTGATTCCGGGAAGGGGGTTTCTTCATTCAGAGAGGAGTAAATCTGTGGACTTCAACTACCAAAGAAAGTGGTTTAGCAAAATATTGAACGTTGTGAAGAAGGTTTAGATTATTGTTCAGAGGGATAAAGGGATCAAAGGGTGTTGAAAGTGAGAAAGTACTGAGTTGGTGATCAGCAATATCAGCATGAATGGCAGAACAGTCTCAAGGGCGAAAGAGCAATCTGTTCATGAAGAAGGTCTGAGGCTCCGAAAGCTTGTGTTTTCAAATAAACCTGTTGGACTAATAAGCTGGTGTTGTGTGATTTCTGACCTTGTCCACCCTAGTCCAACACCAGCACGTCATGTTCTTATTTTCTAAGACTCTAGATCACTATTCTTAATTTCCCTCCTAGTCATGGATAGGCCCCATTTCTCATTTTATTTTTGTGCCAGATAGGAATGAACAACTGTTGCAGTTCTCCAATATTTTCTTTAAGTGTTTTCACTTGCCTATCCAATTCTATCCCCTTAAGTTATGCTCCCCAATTTATTATGGCCAGCTTGTGTGCCATGCCATCACGGCTTCCTCTTTTTAAATTCAGGATCTTAGTCTCAGAAGCAATTCTGCCACTCTCCAACTTAGAGCCACAGAGTTGTACAGCATGGAAACAGAATCTTTGGTCCAATGCGTCCAAGCTAACCAGGTATCCTAATTAATGTGGTCCCATTTAATACCATTTGGCCCATACCCCTGCAAACTCTTCCTGTTCACGCACCCATCTAGATACCTTTTAAATGTTGTAATTGTACCAGCCTCTACCACTTCCTGTGGTAGCTCATTCCATACATGTACCACCCTCGACATGAAAAGAAAACGTCCCTTAGGTTCCTTTTACACCTTTCTGCTATCAACTTAAAGCTACGTGCTCCAGTTTTGGACTACTAGCCTGGGAAAATGACGTTGACTACTCACCTTAGCCGCGTCTCTCACGATTTTATAAACATTTACAAGGCCACCCCTCAGCCTCCAATATTTCAGGGAAAATAGCCCCAGCTTATTCAGCCTCTCCCTATAGCCCAAACCCTCCAACTCCAGTGAAATCCTTTTAAATGTTTTCTGAACCACTTCAAGTGTCTTTAGTGACAGCAACATTCCAAAATTGGTCTAACCAATATCCTGTATAGTCACAATATGACATTTCAACACCTATAATGCATTGACCAATAAATGCAAGAATACCAAAGTCTTCCTTCACTATCCTATCTAACTCTGGCTCCACCTTAAAGGAACTCTTGAACCTGCACCCCAAAGTCTTTGTTCAGCAATGTTCCCCAGGACCTTACCATTAAGTGCATGACTCCTGGCCTGGTTTGCCTTCCCAAAATGCAACACCTCACATTTATCCAAACTTAACTCCACCTGTTACTCCTCAGCCTGTTGGCCAATCTGATAAAGGCCCTGCTGTACTCTGAGATAACATTCTCACTGCGCACTGCACCAGAAATTTTGGTGTCATCCACAAACTTAATAACCATGCCTCCTATGTTCACATCCAAATCATTTATATAAATGACATCAAAGGATGATGTGACTGCACAAGTGCAGAGATCCAGCAGGATGTTGCTTGGGCTGGAGTGATGGCGTTATGAAGAAAAAGTAGAGAGGCTGTGTTGTTTTCCTGGTGGAAGAGGAGGCTGGGTGGGGACCTGATTGAAGTGAACAAAGCTCTGGAGGGCATAGATTGCTTAGATAGGGATAATCATCTCCCCCTAGTACAGAAATCAATAACGGGAGGGGGAGGGGGGAAACACTTTTAAAATAAGTAGTTGGAGGTTTTAAGTGGATTTGAGGGAAAACAAATTCTTCCAAAACGAGGTGAGTGACTATCTGTAAGTCACAGCCTGAAAGTGTCAGAGGGAGGGTTCTGGAGTACTGACCACTTACACATTAGCACTATCCCATCACCTCCTTTCCATTTACCCATTGCCATGTAGTTACAATTTTAATTTTAGATGGGTACCGCTAGAGACTTATTTAAAATAAGTTAACAAAATTTTCTTATTTATAGATTCAGACTTGAAAGATGGAAAAAGTAAATATATATACATTGTCTATGAATAGGAAGGGAAGAGAGGGATGTAGATCTTGTAAGAGAAGACAGTTTTAAGATGGAAGGGCAAAATCTGTCAGCGCAAGCTTGGAGGGCTGAAGGGCCTGCGTCTGTGCTGTATTGTTGTTTTGTACTGCACCCTTCTCCAACTGCCGCATCACAGTAAAATTTTTATTGATTGAGGGTTTTCAATGTCACGGCCGTTACCCAGCAGTCCCCGCACTGGTAAAGGTCCCTGATTAACATTATAGGCGAGCACTGCGCAGGCGTCGTACCGTTGAGTTCTTTGGAATGTGTGCGCTGAGAGTGACGGCGACGGGGGAAGATGCTCTGCTCTTTTGTCACATTCGCAGTCAGTAAAGATTGAAAGTGCGAAGGGAGCGATGGACACCACTGTGGCCTGGGAGGGGTTTCTAAACACCTCTGGAAGGCAATGAAAACTAAAAATGAATCTACAGGCCTTTGACCCGGAGATAATGGGAACTGCAGATGCTGGAGAATCCAAGATAGTAAAATGTGAAGCTGGATGAACACAGCAGGCCAAGCAGCATCTCAGGAGCACAAAAGCTGACGTTTCGGGCCTAGACCCTTCATCAGAGAGGGGGATGGGGAGAGGGTTCTGGAATAAATAGGGAGAGAGGGGGAGGCGGACCGAAGATGGAGAGAAAAGAAGATAGGTGGAGAGAGTATAGGTGGGGAGGTAGGGAGGGGATAGGTCAGTCCAGGGAAGACGGACAGTCAAGGAGGTGGGATGAGGTTAGTAGGTAGATGGGGGTGCGGCTTGGGGTGGGAGGAAGGGATGGGTGAGAGGAAGAACAGGTGAGGGGGGCAGAGACAGGTTGAACTGGTTTTGGGATGCAGTGGGTGGAGGGAAAGAGCTGGGCTGGTTGTGTGGTGCAGTGGGGGGAGGGGTCGAACTGGGCTGGTTTGGGGATGCAGTAGGAGAAGGGGAGATTTTGAAACTGGTGAAGTCCACATTGATACCATTAGGCTGCAGGGTTCCCAGGCAGAATATGAGTTGCTGTTCCTGCAACCTTCGGGTGGCATCATTGTGGCACTGCGGGAGGCCCATGATGGACATGTCATCTAAAGAATGGGAGGGGGAGTGGAAATGGTTTGCGACTGGGAGGTGCAGTAGTTTGTTGTGAACTGAGCAGAGGTGTTCTGCAAAGCGGTCTCCAAGCCTCCGCTCGGTTTCCCCAATGTAGAGGAAGCCACACTGGGTACAGTGGATGCAGTATACCACATTGGCAGATGTGCAGGTGAACCTCTGCTTAATATGGAAAGTCAACTTGGGGCCTGGGATAGGGGTGAGGGAGGAGGTGTGGGGGCAAGTGTAGTATTTCCTGCGGTTGCAGGGGAAGGTGCCGGGTGTGGTGGGGTTGGAGGGGCGTGTGGAGCGGACAAGGGAGTCACGGAGAGAGTGGTCTCTCCAGAAAGCAGACAAGGGTGGGGATGGAAAAATGTCTTGGGTGGTGGGGTTGGATTGCAGATGGCGGAAGTGTCGGAGGATGATGCGTTGTATGCCGTGGTCGACCCATTGTCTCAACGTGTTCCTGCCCCACTGAACTCATCTCCACCTATCTGGACTCCATTTTTTCCCCTTTGGTCGAGGAACTCCCGACCTACATCTGTGACACCACCCACGCCCTCCACCTCCTCCAGAACTTCCAATTCCCTGGCCCCCAACACCTCATTTTCAGCATGGCCGTCCAGTCCCTATACACCTGTATTCCGCATGCAGATGGCCTCAAGGCCCTCCGCTTCTTCTGCCCCACAGGCCCAACCAGTCCTCCTCGACTGACACCTTCATCAGCCTAGCCAAACTTGCCCTCAACCTCAACAACTTCTCTTTCGATTCCTCCCACTTCCTACAGACAAAGTGGGTGGCCATGGGCACCCGCATGGGTCCCAGCTATGCCTGCTTCTTGGTAGGTTACGTGGAACAGTCCCTCTTCCGCACCTACACAGGCCCCAAACCCCACCTCTTCCTCCGGTACATTGATGACTGTATCGGTGCCGCCTCTTGCTCCCCAGAGGAGCTCGAACAGTTCATCCACTTCACCAACACCTTCCACCCCAACCTTCAGTTCACCTGGGCCATCTCAATCACATCCCTCACCTTCCTGGACCTCTCAGTCTCCATCTCAGGCAACCAGCTTGTAACAGATGTCCATTTCAAGCCCACCGACTCCCACAGCTACCTAGAATACACCTCCTCCCACCCACCCTCCTGCAAAAATTCCATCCCCTATTCCCAATTCCTCCGCCCCCGCCGCATCTGCTCCCACAATGAGGCATTCCATTCCCACACATCCCAGATGTCCAAGTTCTTCAAGGACCGCAACTTTCCCCCCAAAGTGGTCGAGAACGCCCTTGACCGCGTCTCCCGCATTTCCCACAACACATCCCTCACACCCTGCCCCCGAAACAACCGCCCCAAGAGGATCCCCCTCATTCTCACACACCACCCTACCAACGTCCGGATACAACGCATCATCCTCCGACACGTCTGCCACCTACAATCCGACCCCACCACCCAAGACATTTTTCCATCCCCACCCTTGTCTGCTTTCTGGAGAGACCACTCTCTCCGTGACTCCCTTGTTCGCTCCACACTGCCCTCCAACCCCACCACACCCGGCACCTTCCCCTGCAACTGCAGGAAATGCTACACTTGCCCCCACACCTCCTCCCTCACCCCTATCCCAGGCCTCACGATGACTTTCCATATTAAGCAGATGTTCACCTGCACATCTGCCAATGTGGTATACTGTATCCATTGTACCCGGTGTGGCTTCCTGTACATTGGGGAAACCAAGCGGAGGCTTGAGGACCAATTTGCAGAACACCTCCGCTCGATTCGCAATAAACAACTGCACCTCCCAGTCGCGAACCATTTCAACTCCCCCTCCCATTCTTTAGACGACATGTCCATCATGGGCCTCCTGCAGTGCCACAATGATGCCACCCGAAGGTTGCAGGAACAGCAACTCATATTCCGCTTGGGAACCCTGCAGCCCAATGGTATCAATGTGGACTTCACCAGCTTCAAAATCTCCCCTTCCCCCACCGCATCCCAAAACCAGCCCAGTTCGACCCCTCCCGCCACTGCACCATGCAACCAGCCCAGCTCTTCCCCTCCACCCTCTGCATCCCAAAACCAGCCCAGCCTGTCTCTGCCTCCCTAACCGGTTCTTCCTCTCACCCATTCCTTCCTCCCACCCCAAGCCGCACCTCTATTTACTACCTACTAACCTCATCCCACCTCCTTGACCTGTCCCCTCACTACCACCCCACCTGTACTCTCCTCTCCACCTATCTTCTTTTCTCTCCAGCTTCGGTCCGCCTCCCCCTCTCTCCCTATTTATTCCAGAACCCTCAACCCATCCCCCTCTCTGATGAAGGGTCCAGGCCCGAAACGTCAGCTTTTGTGCTCCTGAGATGCTGCTTGGCCTGCTGTGTTCATCCAGCTTCACACTTATAATCTGTGTCAACAAAACATGGTGTGGATGAGACTTCATCTCACAACCTCGGCAATTCTTACCACGGTCTCTGCATGTCTGATTGCAATATTAACTGATCCCTTACAGTATCACTTCAGGATATGTTAAGAGGAAATATTGGGGACAACAGTCAGTGGTTTGACTCAGACTCGAGCCGAAGCTCATGCTGCCACACCACAAAGAACGGGTCACGACACTGTCACAGCGCCACACAATGAAACGAGCGGGAGCAGGAAATAAGTACAGTGATAGAGGGTTTGTAAGGAGCACCATCAGACCCTCAACAGGAATACTCATCAAACAGTAAACTGTGATGAAGGAACACTGAATGAGGGCACGGAGCTACTCTGTGCCTCCAGTGATGCAATCGGTGAGCGCGCGGTCCTTCTCTGACGGTACAGAGGCGCGTGAAATGCCCAGGCTGTGAGCTCCAACCTCACCCGGGCCAGCTTTTAGTGACACGGACCAGCAGGACAAGGATAAAGAGCATTTTTCAGCATAATAGCCTCTTTTGATAAAGATTGGTTTCTGGGTTTGAGAAATGTCTGGTCCTGGGGAACTGTCCCAGTGGTCAAGGAAAACCCTGCAAATATTCAACTCGCGAAGAAGCATCTATGGAGGTAAGAATGAAGATGGCATTTGAGCGCCACGACCTTTCTCGTATGGCTGGCGCTGAACGTGGTTAAATTCAGGGCAAAGCTGTTTTGCTCATTATACTTTGCACCCACACATACAGTTCATTGCAATAGTCGAAAATGAATTAGAGTTATCTAATTTTTAACATTGTCCCGCATTTATTTCAGCTTAAAGAAAGCGCTGCTGATAAGAAGAGAGTTAAACTGCAAAACCAATGTGCCTTGTTCCTGTGTTTCTTGGGTGGAGATTACTGAGTACTAAATAGATTCTACATCTTGGTAGTGATTACTGTTGCATTTTTAAGGCACTTGATTAAAGCTGGAAACGGATCTCCGAGCAATTGTTCATTCGGGAATATCTTTCCTGTACAATTTTAAATAAAGTTTGGTCAGTTGCAGTCAGAATTGATCACATGGAAATTTATGCCAGATCTTCCAAAGCCATGAGCTTGTGTTTTACTCAATCTTATACAGCGGCACACGTTCACGAAATTTCGTTACATTTCAAGTCAGAGATTGTTTCTCAACGTTTTCCCTGACCACACCCTACCCCTAATCCCTCAACCACCCACAGACTCTCTCTCTCCCTGAGAATGCACTCCTTGTGCGACTGCAAACGAGTCTTTCAAAATATTTTGGAAACGGTTTTTCGGTGTGACAGGAATTCAGCTCCTATCTTTTATTTTTCGTCAATGGTTTTGAATGTCTGACTTCCAGTTATTGGTTCACTTGAAAGAGGGAACTTCCCCCTTTTTCCTCTCTCCACAACTCAAATCATCTGCAAAATGTCCATGAGGTATTCCTTTCGTTAGTGTGAGCATTTCCAACTTTTCTAACATCCCTCGTGAATAAAATCCTGTCGCGGTAAACCCCATTGGTGTTCTCTGGAATGTTTTAACACCCAAGTAAGCTCCATCATGCCCTTCCTTTTCAAATAATAGAATCACTAGAGTGTGGAAAGTGCCGATCGAGTCTGCCCCGACCCTTGAAAGAACATCCCACCCAGACCTAGCGGTCGCCCTATCTCTGCATTAACTATGGTTTAACCTACACATCCCTGACAGCACAGAGCAATTTAGCAAGGCCAATACACCGAACCTGCCCATCCAACAGCAGTGTAACCACTGAGACACTGTACGATCCTAGTAAACCCTGTCTGTGTCATATCTGATATCTTTACAACCGTGAACCCCAGTAAGCACCATCTGTGCCCTTTCTGATATCTTTATTCCCGGTAACCCAGTTTAGTGAAAGCACGCGGGACCCACGAACCCAAATGCAGTGCAGCAAAACTCTCCTCTGTGCTGTACAATCTCATTAGCGCTGCAGGAAAGGTATTTGCTGTTACTGCACTCAAATCGGGATCGGTTTATCCAGTGCCTCCCTCGGATTTCTGCTTCCAGTAAACACTTCACTCTGGAACAAATCTATCAAATCATTTTGATTTCAACGCAGACAAAAGGCGCAGCTTGCAGAAGGCATGTGTTGGCACTTTCACTGACACTCTGTCTCCCCCGGATGTAGTCCTGCCCAGCACTGAGTCAGACAGCACCGTCCTTCCTCTGACATGTCCCATCGAGAATGGAAGGACAGATAGTAATAACCCACACCTGTAAACGGAGCGGGCAATTTCAAATTCCTAAGAGAGACACAACTCAGAGTCAGAGATCACAGAGTCCCTACAATGCAGATGGAGATCTTTCAGCCCACTGCTTCTGCACCTAACACCACTCGAGCTTTCCACTTCTCCACCCTAACCCCACAAACCCACATTTACTACGACGAACCATGACAGGACAATTTACCGAAACGGCACAACTTTGGGGAGAATGCGCAAACTCCATCCAGAGAGTCTCACAAAACTACAGTCGAAACTGTGTTCCCGCCACCACGAGGCAATGCTGAACCACCCTGGAATATGAAGATGGTCTCCTGTGGGGAGTTTAACGCTGCTCTCCCACGTGAGACGCAGGGATACGAACCAGTCCACTACTGCTGTCTTCCACACAGCATAAGGCCCTTCAGTCTATTGCGGCTGCACTGGACAAAACAAGCACTGAACTATCCCAATCCTATTTACCATCACTTGGCTCATCGCGTGGTATACTTCAGCATCACAAATCACATCGGAATCTTTCTTCAAGTTAGCAAGGTTTCTGCCTCTGCAGCCCTTACAGACAGTGAGTT
Organism: Stegostoma tigrinum; assembly: GCF_030684315.1. NCBI lineage: Eukaryota > Metazoa > Chordata > Chondrichthyes > Orectolobiformes > Stegostomatidae > Stegostoma > Stegostoma tigrinum. The sequence continues at coordinate 96,720 of NW_026728182.1, read as the reverse complement.
CCAGATTCCAAGCATCTGCTGGCTGAAACAAGTCTTTCTGAGTATCTATTCAAACCGGCCTGCCTCTTACCTTAAATCTACGGCTCCATGGTGATCGATCAAAGAGAAACAGCACCTTCAGTCTCCCCTGTTCGTATGCCTCATTAGTTTGCATATCTCGATCACCTTCCCTCGCAATCACCCCTGCTCTAAGAAAACAACCCCAGTCTGTCCAATCTCTCTTCGTAACTGAAACTCTTCAGCCCGGGCAATATCCTTGTAAACCCCTTTTGTACCGTTCCCTATAGGAGCACATCTCTCCAAGAGGAGAATTGCAGAACTGCACACAATGCTGTCGCTGTAAAGGAATGAACAAATGAAATAAATGATTCAAACAGCTACAGAAACTGTTCCTTTCCAATAAAGATTCTTTTGCTCAAACGTATCCTGTGTCTTTTTCCTGAACCTGATGTCCCAACAATCACTGGTCCATGTCTGTAAAAGATATTCTACTCCCAACTGCGGCAACTAAATGGATCGACTGATTTGAAGGTCCACATGGTGAGACTGGGGCACGCTCACCCAGCAACAATGACTGCAAGAGCAGAGGCTAAATGGTGTGAATATGGCAGCGTGTGATAGATTGTGCAGTGCCTCAGCGAAGTGGGAGAAGGGACGTAAAGGAGAGTTAGTGATTGTGGGAGGGAGAAAAATCTGCGGGAAGAGATGGGTTTGTATTCTGATACATCAAACACAGACATGGGAGAGAGCGGGTGTTTGAGGGAATAAGTTCATCAACTGGGAGAATATTTTCATGCGAATCAATTAATTCCTTATCGAAGGATGATTCACAAGGAGCAACATGGGAAGAACACCCATTACTACGGCTCAGATCAGAACTGAGGTTGCTCCGGCCACCACTCAGAGTACTCATCACTGTACAAGCAGGGCCACACAGGGAGACACTCTGGAAAAGTGTGACAAGTACAATGGCTGAGGATGTGTCAGGAACAGCTCCATAAATACAACGGGAATACTTGGCGACCAGTGGACTAACATGTGGGAACTCAGAGCGAGCTGAATCTTTAACTTCGATGCCTCCAGAATCCATTAACTGAGACGATATTATTGAAATGTAATTTCAGTAACAATGTAGTTTAACATCGGATACTTCACCAGTTCCCTCACACAAGGAAGTGACCACTGCTGCAGATGGCCATATAATCCCAGTTCCCAGGCCCAGAATCAGACCAAAACAGTGGCGCAGCAGGGGAGGTGGAACCAGAAACGGGGCTGGAAATGAACAAATAGAGAACATTCTTTCCTGCCTACTATGCCACCAATTTTGGTGTCGTTTGTGAACTTACTATCCATGCCTTCTGTCAGTTGTTTCTGGTGTAGATCAATGATTTAGGTGTAGCTGTAGTGGCTGTGATTTCGATATTTGCAGATGATGCAACAATTGGTCAGATGGTTAACCATGAGGAAGCAAGCTGTGGGCTGCACGGGGACATTAAATAATTAGGAAGAAAATAAGGAATTCAATCCAGGGAAGTGGCTGGTAATGAAACTGGGAAGGGTAAGTTATGGGAGTGCTCAAAAACAGTAAGGGCACTGAGTGGATTAAAGTAAAGAACAGAGCTTGGAGTGGGCATTCACAGATCCATGAAGGTGGTTGGATGGGAAGATCAGGTGCTTGAGAGAGGGCTTGAGGACTGGCTCTTTTGAGACCATCTAGAGGCTGAACACAAGTTTGGTCACTGCACTAAACAACTGGAAAAAGTATCATAAGGCAGAAGATGGAGGGCAGAAATAGGCCATTTGGTCCATCAAGCCGACTCCACCACTCAGTGAGATCATCCCTTATACTGCTCCAACTCAGGCTGGAATGTTCCTTACAGGGGAACTTACAGATGGAGTTGTTCTAATGCACTGTCTGCTCTTGCCCATTCAGGCGGTACAGTCCATGGGCTGCGTGACTTACTCTAGTGCATCTTGTAGATGGTGCATTCCATTGCCACTGTGCCTCGGTGTTGAAGGGAGTTGATATTGAAAGTACTGAATGCGGTGCCAGTTAAGGGGGCTGCCTTTCCTGCACTGTGTCAAGTTTCTTGAGTGTTGTTGGAGCTGAACCCATCCAAGCAAATGGACAGTATCCCATTATACTCCTGCCTTGTGCCTTGCAGGCGATACACAGGCTTCCGGGAGTCAAAATTTGATTTAATCACAAAATTTCGATTCACTTGTAGCAACAAAATTTACATGGCAGGTCCAGTTCTGTTTCTCTCCAACACTCGTCCCCAGGATGTTAGAGTGGAAAATTCAGTGAAGATAAATGAAAATAAAGTCAATGGGATATGAAATCATCAGCCAGCATTCCCACTTCTGCATTATGCAGTCAGGGTGATGAAGGGTAAGGAGTCAGCAGTGTGTAAAAGGGGAATATAAGTGTAATGGAGAGAGACACTGTAGTATATACCATACAGGAGTAAATACACATGGACAAATCACACAGGGTAGGGCTGAGTGAAATATATCTATAATAAGGACATTACTATTGTAGCTCAGGTATTTTATATTATATCCATAACAGGGAACAGTCAGCAGGCACTTCGGCTTCAGAAATCATCTGTATAATTTAAGATAGTCACATAAGTGTTACTCCTAAAAGGAAAGGCATGTGCTGAGAGCATGTGCTGTGTCACAGATAAGCTCTGAGGAAGTCGAAATTACAGAACAGCATCTTACTTATGTCAACCATTTACTACAAAAAAAGTTTATTTTTTACTTCTTCGTGAAGCAAGGGGGCAAGGGATTGGGGTGCGAGGGATGGGGTGCAAGGGATGGGGAGGGAGTGAGCAAGGGAGCAAGGGATTGGGATGGACTGAGCTACAGGGTGGGAGCAATTGGTGGGGATGGATTGAGGGACAGCAACGGAGTGAGGGATGGGGAGGGAGTGAGTGAGTGAGGGACAGAGTGAGGGAGCGAGGGATGGGGAGGAACAGACAGGGAGTGAATGAGCAAGGGCAGGGAGTGGGCCAGTCAGGGATGGATTCAGGGGATCAAGGAATGGGGAGGGAGAGACAGGGAGTGGGGGATGGGAAGCGAGGGACAGAGGAGAAAATGAGCGAGGGATGGGGAGGGAGCAAGGAAGGGAATGAGGAAAGTGGAGGCAGGGAGCGAGGGACAGAGATGGAGAGAGGGAGGGAGATAGGGACAGAGAGGGAGCAAAAGCAAGGGAGACAGGGAGGGAGGGAGCAAGGAGGGAGTGAGGGATGGGGCAGGAGGGAGGGAGGGACGGACAGGAAGGGAGAGAGCAAGGGACAGAAAGGGAGGGAGATAGGGACAGAGAGAGAGCGTGAGGGAGGGACTGAGGGACGGTGAAGGAGTGAGGTAAAGGGAGGGAGTGAGGGAGCGAGTGAGGGATGGATGGTGTGAGAGAGCGAGGGACAGAGAGGGAGAGAGTGAGGGATGAGGAGTGAGCAAGGACATGGATGGAGGGAGCAAGGGAGTAAGGGATGGGGAGGGAGGCAGCAAGGGACAGGGAAGGAGTGAGGTAGGGAGCAATGGATGTCGAGGGAGCGAGAGAGTGAGTGAGGGCGGGAAGGGCCATAGCGAGGGTTGGGAGCAAGGGAGAGAGGGACAGGAACGAGGGACAAGGGAGGAAGCCAGGGAAGGGAGCAAGGGATGGGGAGGAAGTGAGGGACATAGAGGGAGAGGGAGGGGAACAGGGAAGGAGAGGGACAGAGCTAGGGATAGGGAGGGATACAGGGAGAAGAGGGAGGGATACGGAGGGAGGGAGAGAGTGAGTGAAAGAGGGATGGCAAAGGAGCAAGGGATGGGAGGGAGGGAGCGAGGGACGGGGAGTGAAGGACCGGGAGGGAGCAATGGAGTGAGGGACGGGGACTGAGGAAGGGAATGCGGGACAGAGACCAAGCAAGGGAGGGAGCAAGGGACTGTGAGGGGAGCAAGGGACGTTGAGAGAGTGAGGGAGTTAGGGACAGCAAGGGAGCGAGGGACAGAGAGGGAGCGAGGGACAGGGAACAAGGGAGGGAGCAATGGGTCGGAGCGAGGGACAGGGAGTGAGTGAGTGAGGTTCCGACAGGAAGGGACGGGGAGGGAGTGAGGGACGGGGAGGGAGTGAGGGAGTGTGTGAGCATAGGATGGATTGAGTGAGCGAGAGACTGAGAGAGGCAATGAGGGACAGAGAGAGGGATGGAGTCAGGGACAGAGTAAGGGAGCGAGGGACGGTGAGGGAGAGAGAGTTTGAAGGACAGGCAGTGGGAGAGCAAGCGATGGGGTGCAAGGGAACAAGGGATGGTGAGAGAGTGAGGGACTGATTGAGCAAGGGAGTGAGGGACTTGGAGGAAGCGAGTGAGCAAGGGGCTGTTAAGGATGGGGAGGGAAGGATCAAGGGACAGGGAGGGAGCAAGGAGCAGTGAGGGAGTGATAGATGGGGACAGAATGAGAGATGGGGAGGGAGCGATTGAGTGATGGCCAGAGCCAGGGAGCAAGGGATGATGAGGAAGGGAGGGAGTGAGGGATGGTTAGTGGGTGGGGGTGGAACGAGGGATGGAGAGGGAGGGAGGGAGGGAACGAGACAGAGAGAAAGAGAGGCAGAGGGATCGAGTGGCAGGGAGGGAGTGAGGGATGGGGAAGCAACAAGGAAGCGAGGGACGGGGAGGGTGGAGGAAGTGAGGGAGTGAGGGATGGACCGAGAGAGCAAGGGGCAGGGAGGGAGGGACTAAGGGATGGGGAGTGAGCAAGGGGCAGGGAGGGAGGGAGGGAATGAGGTGCAGGGAATGAGTGAGGTAGGGAGTGATGGACATCGAGGGAGCGAGAGAGGGGGGTGAGGGAGGGAAGGACCATAGCAAGGGCAGGGAGGGAGGGAGAGAGGGGCAGGAGGAGGGATGGGAGAGGAATCTAGGGAAGGGAGCAATGAATGAGGTGGGAGTGAGGGACAGGGAGGGATTGAGGGACATCGAGGGAGGGGGAAGGGGACAGGGAAGGAGAGAGGCTGAGCGGGGATAGGGAGGGATACAGGGAGGGAGCGAAGGACAGGGACAGGGATGGTCGAGGCAGGGGTGGGACAGGAAGGGAGCAAAGAACAGGGAGGGATGGACTGGGAGGGTGTGAGGGATAGGGAGTGAGTGACATGGAGGGGGACCGGAAAAGTCAGGGAGAGAGCGAGGTACAGGGAGGTAGCCAACGTTGGACAGACAGAGAGGGAGCGAGCGGCAGGGAGGGAGCAAAGCACAGGGACAGGGTGGCACAAGGAGGGAGCGAGGGACAGGGACAGGGTGGCACAGGGAGGGAGCGAGGGACAGGGTGGCACAGGGAGGGAGCAAAGCACAGGGACAGGGTGGCACAGGGAGGGAGCAAGGGACAGGGACAGGGTGGCACAGGGAGGGAGCAAAGCACAGGGACAGGGTGGCACAGGGAGGGAGCGAGGGACAGGGACAGGGTGGCACAGGGAGGGAGCGAGGGACAGGCACAGGGTGGTGGGCACAGGGAGGGAGCGAGGGACAGGGACAGTGTGGCACAGGGAGGGAGCGAGGGACAGGGACAGGGTGGCACAGGGAGAGAGCGAGGGACAGGGACAGGGTGGCACAGGGAGGGAGCGAGGGACAGGGTGGCACAGGGAGGGAGCGAGGGACAGGGACAGGGTGGCACATGGAGGGAGCGAGGGACAGGGTGGCACAGGGAGGAAGCAAGGGACAGGGACAGGGTGGCACAGAGAGGAAGTGAGGGACAGGGTGGCACAGGGAGGGAGCAAGGGACAGGGAGGGAGCAAGGGAACGAGATGGGTGGGGACAGGAAAGGAACAAATGACAGGGAGGAACTGGGAGGGAACGAGGCAGCCAGGGATGTGTAGGAAGCAAGGTAGCGAGGGACAGGGAGGGAGTGAGGGATGGGGAGGGACCGGCAGGGAGGGAGCAAAGGAGAGAAGGACAGGGAGGGAGGGACTGGGAGAGAGGGAACAAGGGACGGGGAGTGAAGAAGTGAGGGAGGGGAGTGGGGTGGGACAGAAGGATGGCGATTGAGTGAGGGAAAGGTGGATGGAGTGAGGGATAAGGAGGGAGCATGTGATTGGGAGAGAGCGTGTGGGACAGGGATGGTGAAAGGGATGAGGGAGCGAGGGATATGGACTGGGAGGGACAGGGAGCGAGGGACATGGTGGGAGTGAGGGACGGGGAGGGGGTGAGGGACGGCGAGGGAGCAATGGGGAGGTAGCGAGGGTGTGAGGAATGGCGAGAGAGCAAGGGACGGGGTTGGAGCAAAGGACGATGAAGGAGCAATGGGGTGGGAACGATGGAGTGAGCGACAAGGAGGGAGGGAGTGACAGGGACGGAGGGAGAGAGCAACAGGGGAAGGGGCTAGGGTACAGGGAGACGGGGCCCAGACAGCCAGATACAGGGCGTGGAGCCAGGGGGTTACAGAGATAAGTGAGGGACTTGAAGGGAAAGAGGAGGATCAGGAAGGGGGCAGAGAGAGAGAGAAAGTGGGTCAAAGATCGAGAGTGAGAGGTGAGAGCGAGGGAGGAGGAGACAGATAAAGGGTACAGAGGGGGATGGGGACGGAGAGAGGGAAAGAGTGTGATCGGGGATGAGGAGAGGTGGGGCCAGAGGGAAAAATACTGAGTGGGAGATGGGGCTTACACATTGCAGATGGTGAGAGAAGGGGGTGTGGGCATTTGAAGAGGAGGGAGAGAGAGAGACAGGACTCAAGGAGACAGGGTGTTTTGGGGAGGGTAGGTGGAAAAAGAGAAGGAGGGGAATGGAGAGAGGGATGGGGAACAAGGGGGTAGGGAGAAATGTGGGCCGGAGAGGGAGTGAGCGGGGAGGGACTGGAGAGAAAGAGGCAGAGATATCCCAGAGGTGAACGCAAGGACAGAGTGACTTATACCAACTCCTGAGCTCAGTCCCAGAATTGTCCCATTCCCTTGGGGCCGAGTCTGTCTCTCTCCAGGTGAGCTTCTTCAACACAGAGACAAACAACAATATAGTTTGCTGAGCTGCTTGGCACTTTTTAATGAACGTTAATTGCATATTGAAGTCATGGATGCAGTCAGTGGAATGGGGCCTTTTCTCTTTGGCCTGTGAGTTGAGAGAAACATTGACATGTTTCCCTGTAACCCGCTGTGGGATAAGGTTGGATAAACCAGCACTACCCTCAGTCTGTTACCATAGCGACAGGCTGCTTCATTGCTGAAACATTGAACTGAAATGAGAAAATCCCGGATGCATTGATTAATGAGTGAATTTGATTGATTGATGAATTTGGGTAAAGGGATATTTCAGCACATTCTTCAGCTGCTGCCTGAACTTAGTCTGGGTCACGGCATAAATCGCGGTGTTTGTGCAGCAACTGAGGAGCTGCAGCATGAAGCCCAATTCCAGCACAAAGTAATCGAGGTACACAGACCGATACCCAAACTCCCACATCCGGGACCATATAGAATACACCATTAACATTGACCATAACAGGATGAAATTGGCTGAGATCACAAACAGTAAAATGATGGATTTTTTTCGATTTCTCATTTCTGTGTCACACTGACCGTCCCCATTGGTGTGAGCCCGGAGTCTCCTGCGGGCTCTGCTGGTCACTAAAATGTGTCTGACGGTGAAAACATTGAGCAGCAGAATCAGGAGAAATGGGAGAGTCGGGGTTAGAATGTGGTGGAGGAACTCGATTGTGGTCCAGGCACGAGATGATTGAACAACGATACTTTGCCGACAAAACCAGGGGGAGTTCCCCAGCGAATAGTGAGCTGTGAGCATGAAATACCAGAAAATGTCCTTTAAACAGCTCAGCACAGTCACTGTTCCCAGAACCACAGCCGCCGTTTTCTCACTGCAATATTTACTTTTCAGCTTCTGGCAACAAATGGCCACAAATCGATCAAAGGTGAAAGTGACGGTGAACCAGACAGAACAGTCAGTGGCTGCATAAAGCAGGACGGCGTGGATATTACACACAGGGATGGACTGCAGGAAATAAAACTGTTCCTCATAAACAATGGGAATGTGTCTCAATATCAGGTCGAGGATAATGACCAGTAGATCCGCCACTGCCATGGCCCCCAGGTAACGTCTGACACATGGAGACAATCCACAATCTTTATAAAGCAGGACGTAGATCGTCACTACGTTAACTGTGAGGAAAGAAAACAAATAAATTACACATCAGTCTGGAGGCACAGTTACCAGTTTGATTGAGGACCCAGTGACATTTTCAAATGTATCGCTGATTTATTGAAAAAAAAGAAGCTGAAATAACCCGTAGTAATGTCTCAATTTGTTTTATTTTACAAAAAAAACTAACATAAAATACAAGAAACTCTCCCTCCTGAAATACACAAACACACATCCATAAGGACAGACGGCTTCTAGAACATTCCCACTGACTCATTCACTCGAGAGCAGGCACAGGTCATTTCCTTACAGTTCCTGATATAGAGGGTGAAGACGTTGCTGTCCTGAAGGATTCTCTCCCAGTTCCCTGCAGACAAACGGAGGATGGAAATTTCAGTCTTTTCGTCCACATTGTGGTCAATTTTTGTTTGTGAAGAAACATGAACACAGGGAAAATGTATTCACCCCATTAACTACCTGAGGGGAATTTGCAACAGTGTCTCCTTCTCTCTGGAATGGGATCTTTTCCCTCGGGGTCTTATCTTTTGTTCAATTAACTGGCATCCAAATGATCACAAATAATGTCGGATACAAAATGTTCCGGGGAATGTCGGTGACAGAATGTTCCAGGGAATGTCGGATACAGAATGTGATGGAGTCATAAAAGATCCACATCACAAAGGCCCTTCTGTCCATCAGTTTTGGTGAGACCCACACACCCTCGCGGTGGAAATCTCTCCCCAAACTCAACACAACTGGCAAACACAAATTAAAGGCATTGCCAGATCAGCTGAAGTGGTCAGTTATCTCACATTCTCAATCCACCTCACAGAACCAGCCCAGACACCACAAACCCAGATGGAATATCTGTTCAGCATGGAGCACTGTGCAGACCAGGCTAGTGTCCTGCTCAATACAACCCGGCAATCTGTCCAGAGTGGGACACTGTGCAGGCCTCACCAGTCAAATAGATATCAGTCCAGCACGGGGAGCTGTGCAGACCACACCAGTGCATTAATATATAAATCCGGACCAGGTATCTGTCCAGCACGGGGGACAGTGAGGTGAACACCACTGAACTGATCTGCAAACCTGGAGCAGTTATCCTCCCAGTGTGTAGATCTGTACAGACCACCCCAGTGCAGTCCCTGGTAACGCTGTGTTAAATCACCTCCCAGCCTGGGGAAACTTGCAGCCCATGCTGGAAGTGACAGGATGTGGGGCTCCCATCCATTTACAGCTCCATATCTCCAATGTGCCATGACAAGGGGTGCCATGGGTGTGAAAATCACTGCCAGAGAGAGATGGTGGGGAATCACTTTAAATACGAACAAATGGGATGGGTTGGATAAACAGACAGAGACGGGGAGATTGAGAGACTGTGTCATGGAAGGATGTGTTCACAACTTTAGAATGCTGACATGTAGACATACTCCCCAACACTGAAAACACTGCATCGATCCAACATTGTCGACTGATTCAATCCGGACACCTCACCACTTCCCCCTCACCTACACCATCACTAACAGCAGGGCCATGCACATTCACCTTCATTCCCTCCCTCCCTTTCCCTCATTCCAGGAGGAACAGCCTGGAATAGGACAGAAAAGGCCAAGCAGGGCAGTGGTGTTCCCCACATCAGTTCCCTCACCCACCTTCCCCCGCCGCATGGGGAGGGCCCTGGAATGAGCCAGAGAGAACCAGGACGACTCATGTGGAGATTCCAAAATATACACGTCCCACCAACCGAGTAAGGAGCAATGTTCAGTGAAGGGTAATTCTCACTTTAACCCCACTGTCAGTTCCATTTCCACCTGGCACAGCTTAGAAACCGTTCCCCTGATGCCATCTCTCTTTTGTATCGAGCCGGTACAAATGGAATTCCCATGGTCTCGGTGGGCAGGAGGGTGAGCTCACTGCACATCGTCTCCACCAGCTCCCAGGAAGGGAGCACGGAGTCTCCCTCCTACACCTCCTCCTTCAGACAGCTCAGATACTGAAACGAACCAATAATATTTACTAGTCTCCCAAATTGTCCTTACATCTTCAATAATCAAGCACTGAAAATCTCACAGAGTCACAGTCCCCATGGAACAACTGAAACACTGTCACACTCACTGGAGAGAGCAATAACTGATGTACTCTCATGGAGTGACTCAAATAATGAAATGCTGTCCACGGAATAACAGTAATCCCAACACACACCAAATGGAATGAATGCAGTTATTAGCAAAACACAGAACCAGGGAAATTCTGATAGGTTCCCCTTATTTGTGTAAGTATCGGTGTATTTGTGTATGTATCTGTGTGTCTCTGTGTGGGGCAGGTCTGACAGTCTCTGAGATAATGGGAACTGCAGATGCTGGAGAATCCAAGATAATAAAGTATGAAGCTGCATGAACACAGCAGGCCAAGCAGCATCTCAGGAGCACAAAAGCTGACGTTTCGGGCCTAGACCCTTCATCAGAGACGGGGATGGGGAGAGGGTTCTGGAATAAATAGGGAGAGAGGGGGAGGCAGACCGAAGATGTAGAGAAAAGAAGATAGGTGGAGAGGAGACTATCGGTGGGGAGGTTATATCGAACGTCATCTTGGGGCCTGGGATAGGGGTGAGGGAGGAGGTCTGGGGGCAAAGTGTAGCATTTCCTGCTGTTGCAGGGGAAGGTGCTGGGTGTGGTCGGGTTGGAGGGCAGTGTGGAGCGAACAAGGGAGTCACGGAGAGAGTGGTCTCTCCGGAAAGCAGACAAGGGTGGGGATGGAAAAATGCCTTGGCTGGTGGGGTCGGATTGTAGATGGCGGAAGTGTCGGAGGATGATGCGTTGTATCCGGCGGTTGGTGGGGTGGTGTGTGAGAACGAGGGGGATCCTCGTTGGGCGGTTGTGGCGGGGACAGGTTGTGAGGGATGTGTTGTGGGAAGTGCAGGAGACACGGTCAAGGGCGTTCTCGAACACTGTGGGGGGAAAGTTGTGGTCCTTGAAGAACTGGGACATTTGGGATGTGTGGGAGTGGAATGCCTCATCGTGGGAGCAGATGCAGCGGAGGTGGAGGAATTGGGAAAAGGGGATGGAATTTTTGCAGGAGGGTGGGTGGGAGGAGGTGTATTCTAGGTAGCTGTGGGAGTCGATGGGCTTGAAATGGACATCAGTTACAAGCAGGTTTGTGGACTTTGGGAAGGAGATAGAAATGGCCCATGCGGGGTTGGGGAATAATAAGGTTGGAGGCTGTGGGTGGGGGGTCCCCTGAGGTGATGAGGTCATGAATGGTGTTGGAGATGATGGTTTGTTGCTCGTTGGTGGGGTCATGATGAAGGGGGCGGTTTTAGGAGGTGTTGGAGAGTTGGCGTTCGGCCTTGGCGACGTAGAGGTCAGTGCGCCATACTACCACTGCGCCACCCTTGTCTGCGGGTTTGATGGCGAGGTTGGGGTTGGAGCAGAGGGAGCGGAGGGCTGCCCGTTCTGTAGGGGAGAGGTTGGAGTGTGTGAGAGGGGTGGAGAGGTTGAGGCGGTTAATGTCTCGATGGCAGTTGGAGACGAAGAGGTCAAGGGAGTGTAGGAGGCCTAGGGGTGGTGTTCAGGAGGAGGACTTGTGTTGGAAGCGGGTGAAGGGATCAGTGGAGGGAGGGTTAGGTTCCCGGTTGAAGAAGTAAGCGTGGAGGCGAAGGCGGTGGAAAAACTGCTCTATGTCCAAACAATCCACAAACTTGCCTGCCCTGGTCGACACATTGTCTCAGCCTGTTCCTGCCCCACCAAACTCATCGCCACCTATCTGGAATCCATTTTCTCCCCTTTGGTCCAGGAACTCCCTACCTGCGTCCGTGACACTACCCATGCCCTCTACCTCCTTCAGAACTTCCAATTCCCTGGCACCAAACACTTCATTTTCACCATGGATGTCCACTCCGTCTACACCTGTATTCTGCATGCAGATGGACTCAAGGCCCTCCGCTTCTTCCTGTCCTGCAGGCCCGACCAGTCCCCCTCCACCGACACCCTCATCGGCCTCGCTGAACTCGTCCTCACCCTCAACAACTTCTCTTTCCATTCCTCCCACTTCCGACAGACAAAGTGGGTGGCCATGGGCACCCGCATGGGCCCCAGCTATGCCTGCCTCTTTGTAGGTTACGTGGAACAGCCCCTCTTCCGCACCTACACAGGCCCCAAACCCCACCTCTTCCTCCGGCGTTACATTGATGACTGTATCGGCGCCACCTCTTGCTCCCCAGAGGAGCTCGAACAGTTCATCCATTTCACCTACACCTTCCACCCCAACCTTTAGTTCACCTGGGCCATCTCCATCACATCCCTCACCTTCCTGGGCCTCTCAGTCTCCATCTCAGCTTGTAACTGATGTCCATTTCAAGCCCACCGACTCCCACAGCTACCTAGAATACATCTCTTCCGACTCACCCTCCTGCAAAAATTCCATCCCCCATTCCCAATTCCTTCGCCACCGCCGCATCTGCTCCCACGATGAGGCTTTCCACTCCCGCACATCCCAGATGTCCAAGTTCTTCAAGGACTGCAACTTTCCCTCCACAGTGGTTGAGAACGCCCTTGACCGCATGTCCTGCATTTCCCGGGACACATCCCTCACACCCCGCCCCCGCCACAACTGCCCAACAAGGATCCCCCTCGTTCTCACACACCACCCCGCCAACCTCCGGATACAACGCATCATCCTCCGACACTTCCGCCATCTGCAATCCGACCCCACCACCCAAGACATTTTTCCATCCCGAACCTTGTCTGCTTTCTGGAGAGACCACTCTCTCTGTGACTCCCTTGTTCGCTCCGCACTCCCCTCCAACCCCAACACACCCAGCACCTTCCCCTGCAACTGCAGGAAATGCTACGCTTGCCCCCACAACTCCTCCCTCACCCATATCCCAGTCCCCAAGATGACTTTCCATATTAAGCAGAGCTTCACCTGCACATCTGCCAATGGGGTATACTGCATCCACTGTACCCGGTGCGGCTTCCTCTACATTGGGGAAACGAAGCGGGGGCATGGGGACCGCTTTGCAGAACACGTCCGCTCAGTTCACAATAAACAACTGCACCTCCCAGTCATGAACCGTTTCCACTCCCCCTCCCAATCTTTAGATGACATGTCCATCATGGGTCTCCTGCAGTGCCACAATGATGCCACCCGAAGGTTGCAGGAACAGCAACTCATATTCTGCTTGGGAACCCTGCAGCTCAATGGTATCAATGTGGACTTCACCAGCTTCAAAATCTCCCCTTTCCCCACCGCATCCAAAAACCAGCCCAGTTCGTCCCCTCCCGCCACTGCACCACACAACCAGCCCAGCTCTTCCCCTCCACCCACTGCATCCCAAAACCAGTCCAACCTGTCTCTGCCTCCCTAACCTGTTCTTCCTCTCACCCATCCCTTCCTCCCACCCCAAGCCGCACCTCCATTTCCTACCTACTAACCTCATCCCACCCCCTTGACCTGTCCATCTTCCCTGGACTGACCTAATCCCTCCATGCCTCCCCACCAAAACTCTCCTCTCCACCTATCTTCTTTTCTCTCCATCTTCGGTCCGCCTACCCCTCTCTCCCTATTTATTCCAGAACCCTCACCCCATCCCCCTCTCTGATGAAGGGTCTAGGCCCGAAACGTCAGCTTTTGTGCTCCTGAGATGCTGCTTGTCCTGCTGTGTTCATCCAGCCTCACATTTTATTATCTCTGACAGTCTCTGTGCTGTTTGATGTGATGCAATGCCTCCCTCTGCTGGCCTCACACGCCACTGCACAGGCAGCAGCAGGGGATGGGCACCATCAGGGATTTGTTCAGAGAGGGACTGGGAGGGCAGCAGCGCACGACACCATCCAAACTGATTTCTTCCTCATGTACTTATCTAAATGTCTTTTAAACGCTGTAACTGCACTCACTTCCACCATTTCCTGTGGAATTTTATCCCGTACGTGAACGACTCTCTGTAAAATAATTGCCCCCATGTCTCTTTTAAAATGTTTGATCCTCAAAATTTGAAACATCCCCACAGTCTTGAAATCCTCCATCCCCAAGAAAAGGTAACCAACATTCAACTTATTTGTGCACCTCATGATTTAAAAGCCTCAATCAGGTCACCCCTCATCCTCCTGTGCACAAGTCAGTAAAGTCCCAGCCTATCCAGCCTCTGAAAACACTCTGAAGTGGTGATGTATCCGGATTGAATCAGGCGACAGTGTTGGGCCCATGCAGTGTTTTCGGTGTAAGGGAGTATGTCTACATGTCAGCATTCTGAAACTTGCGAACACATCCTTCCATGACACTGTCTCTCTATCTGCCCCTCTCTATCTATATATCCAAACCATCCCATTTGTTCATATTTAAACCGATTCCAGACCATCTCTCTCTGGCAGTGACACCCATGGCACCCCTTGTCCTGGCACAGGCAGCACAGTGGCTCAGTGGTTAGCACTGCAGCCTCACAGCACCAGGGACCTGGGTTCAATTCCAGCCTCGGGCAACTGTCTGTGCAGAGTTTGCACGTTCTCCCCATGTCTGCGTGAGTTTCCTCCGGGTGCTTCGGTTTCCTCCCACAGTCCAAAGATGTGCAGGCTAGTTGGATTGGCCATGCTAAAATGCCCGTAGTGTTCAGGAGTGTGTGGGTTATAGGGGGATGGGTCTGGGTGTGATGCTTCAAGGGGTGGTGTGGACTGGTTGTGCCAAAGGGCCTGTTTCCACACCGTAGGGAATCTAATCTAATCCTTATATCTCAAACCATCCATTCCCACCGACATCCTGGTAAATCTCTGCTGTTCCCTCTCCAGATTAATATTATCCTTCCTATAACAGTGCGACCAGAACTGGACACAGTACATCAGAAGATGCCTCACCTACATCCTGTACAATGTGAAAATGACATCCCAACTCCCAAACTCAAAGGTCTGAGCAAAGAAGGTAACGAACTAAATGCCTTCTTAACCAGCCTGTCTATATGTGACACAGACTTCGAAGAGTTATACCTGATGGCCGAGTCTCTGTTCTGCAACACTACCAAAGGCCCTAATTTAAATTGTATAAGTCCTGCCCTTGTTTGTTTTACCAAAAGCAATGTCTTGCATTTATGCAAATTAAACACAATCTGCCACACCACAGCCCAGTGAGAGATATTCCCACCCCCCACACAACCCTGACATGTTTTGAAAGACCCTCCCATCTCCAGAAGGCCTTCAAACTCCTGCCTTTATTTTCGCAAAGACCCTGAGCTTGGTTTGCCTTGTGCGGGCAGCAGGAGGCGTGGGGTGGTGGTGGTGGGAGTGTGGATTGCAGACCAGCCTGTGATGGGGAGATTCATTTTCTTCAGGGTAGAGAGTTTGCCATGGGCACCCAGATGGGCCCTAGTTATGCCTGTCTCTTCATTGGGTACGTGGAACATTCCTTTTCCCAGTCCTATTCTGCTACCCTCCTCCACCCACAGCTCTTTCTCCACTGTATCAATGATATCACCAGAGATAGTAGGAACTGCAGATACTGGAGAATCTGAGATATCATCAGTACTGCTTCTCTCTCTCGTCTGGAATTGGAAAGCTTCACATATTTTGCTTCCAACTTCCACCCTGCCCAAACTTTCACCTGGTCTATCTCTGACCTTCCCTTCTTCAACATTTCTGTTTCCATTTCTGGGATAGACTGGCCACTAATATTCATTACAAATCCACTGTCTCCCACAGCTACCTGGGCTATATGTCCTCACACCCTCCTTCCTGTAAAATCCTGTAAATGTCTTGCATTTATGCAAATTAAACACAATCTGCCACACCACAGCCCAGTGAGTGATATTCCCACTGCACCCCCACACAACCCTGACATGTTTTGAAAGACCCTCCCAGCTCCAGAAGGCCTACAAACTCCGGTCTTTATTTTCGCAAAGACTCCCTCCATCTCATTCTCTCAGTTCCTCCGTTTCCAGCACATATGTTCAGATGAGGCTAACTTCAACAAGAGAGCCTCCGACAAGTCCACCTTCCTCCTCAACTGAGGATTCCCCAGCTCCTTTGTTGACAGGGCCCTCAACCAGGTCTGATCCATCTCACACACTTCTCCCCTCACTCCTTCTCCTTCCTCCCGCAACAGTGATAGGGTTCCCCTTAGCCTCACCAACCATCCCAACAGCATCCACATCCAGAAGATCATCAGACGCCACTTCTGCCACTTTCAGTGAGATGCCACCACCAGACCACCTCTCCCTTGATAACAAAGTGTGAAGCTGGATGAACACAGCAGGCCAAGCAGCATTACAGGCCTGCCTTCCGCAGGGACTGTTCTCTCCGGGACACCCTGTTACACACTTCCTTCACCCCCAACAATTCCCCACAGCCCTACGGCCCTTCCCCTGTAACCGGTGAAGGTGCTACACCTGCCCATTTACCCCCTCCCTCCCCAGTATCCAAGGGCCCAAACATACCTTCCAGGTGAAGCAACACTTCACCCGCACTTCCCAGAATCTAGTCGACTGCATTCGCTGCTCACAATGTGGTCTCCTCTACATTGGGAAATGAAGTGAAGACTTGGTGAATGCGAGGTAGAACATCTATGCGCGACTTGTAAAAAAAAGTCTCTGAACTGCCTGTTGCCTGCCACTTTAATGCACCACCCTGCTCCCTGGCCAACATCTCTGTCTCGCTGCAGTGTTACAGTGGTGCCCAAAGCAAGCTGGAGGAACTACACCTCATTTTCCACTTGGGGACCCTGCAGCACTCCGGACTCAGTATTGAGTTCAATAATTTTAGGGGCTAAACTCTCCCATGTCCCACACCCCACTGCACACACCAGGCCTTGTTACCACATACCCTGCCAGAACACACTCCCTGTTGTTAGTCAATAACAGTCCCTATTAACTACTACTCACCCTCCCAGCCTGATCGTTATTAACTCCTTTGTCTGTCCAACTTCTTTCTCTCTCTTTGGGCCCTAGCATCTCGGTTACTCTCTACCCCACCCACCTCCCTATTTTCAGCATATAAACTGACATTTTCTCAGCCACCAACAATTCTGAGGAAGGGTCACTGAACCCCAAACATTGACTGTCTTTTTTTCCTTCAAAGATGCCGCCAGATCTGCTGAGCTTTTCCAGCAACTTTGTTTTTGATCCTAGAATATAATTTGTTGCTGTGTAATGTTTAATGCTTTTAAGATGAGAGCATTCACACCTTAGAGGTGGGAAATAGTGATCTGCAATATGATCTTTTGGGGTTGGAAATTACACTCTTTTGTCATGTCTGGTGTTCAGTAATGTCTAATCAAGATTCTTCATAGTGCAGAACATGTCTGCAGAATTTCTTTCCCGAACATTGCAGTCTCCAGATATAGTAGGAACTGCTGCTGCTGGAGAATCTGAGATAACAAAGTATCGAGCTGGAGGAACACAGCAGGCCAAGCAGCATCAGAGGAGCAGGAAAGCTGACATTTCGGGTCTGGACACTTCTTCAGAAATGGGGGAGGAGAAGGGGATTCTGGAATAAATAGAGAGGGAGAGGGAGAGGCGGATGGAAGATGGATAAACGAACAGATAGGTGGAGAGGAGACAGACAGGTCAAGGAAGCTGGGATGGAGCCAGTAAAGGTGAGCGTAGGCGGGGAGTTAGGGTGGAGGTTGGTCAGTCAAGGGAAGCCGGACAGGTCAAGGAGACAGGGATGAGACTGGTTGGTAGGAGGTAGGGGCGGGGGTTGAGGTGGGAGGAGTGGATCAGTGGGAGAAAGGATGGACAGGTCACTGAGTCAGGGATGAGCTGGGCTGGTTTTGGGATGCATTTGGGGGTCGGGAGATTTTGAAGCTTGTGAAGTCCACATTGATACCATGAGGCTGCGGGGTTCAAAAGCAAAATATGAGGTCCTGTTCCTGCAGCCTTTGGGTGGTATCATTATGACATTGGATGAGGCCCAGGATGGACATGATATCCAGGGTGTGGAGCGTAGATGTTCCACAAAGCGGTCTCAAAGGCTCTGCTTGTTTTCCCCAATGAAGAGGAGGCCACATCAGGAACAGGGGATACAATATACATCAGCAGATGTGCAGGTGAACATCTGTTTGATGTGGAAGGTTTTCCTGCGGCCTGGGTTGGAGGGTATGGGGTGGTGGGGTAGGGGCAGGTTCTGCACTTCTCGCAGTTGCAGGGAAAAGATCCGGGTGACGTGGAGCTGGAGGGGAGTGTAGAGCGGACAAGAGATTCATGGAGAAAGTGGTCTCTCCAGAAAGCAGGGAAGAGTGGCGAGGGGGAAATGTCTTTGGTGGTGGGATCAGATTGCAGACGGCACAGGTGCTGTAAGATGATGTGTTGGATCCGGAGGTTGGTGGGGGTGGTCGGGGCGCATGGGGTGCCTCAGGATGTGAGGATTCTCTTTTGGTTTTATCGAGGGGAGGGGGTGTGAGGGATGAGTTGCAGAAAACATGAGAGATGCGTTCGAGGGTATTTTCAACCACTGTGGAGGGGGAGTTGCAACCCTTGAAAAATGAAGACATCTGGGATGACTGCAAGTGGAAATCCTCATCTCAGGAACAGATGCAGAGGAGGTGAAGGAATTGGGAATAGAGAATAATATTTTTGCAGGAAGGTGGGTGGGAAGACGTGTATTCAAGGTAGCTGTGGGAGTTGGTAGGCTTGAAACGGATATTGTTTTCCAGGTGGTTTCCAGAGATGGAAACACAGAGGCCCAGGAAGGAGAGAGATGTATCACACATGGTCCAGGGAAACTCAAAGTTGGGATGGAAGATGTTGGTGAAGTGGATGAACTGTTTGAGCTCCTGGTGGGAGCATGAGGTGGGACCGATACAGTTATCAATATAACGGAGGAAGAGGTGGGGTTTAAGGCCAGCGTAGCTTTGGAAAAGGGATTGTTCTATGTAACATACAAAGAGGCAGGCATAACTTGGGCCCATGCCGGTCCTACGGCCAACCCTTTTGTCTGTAGGAAGTGGAAGGACTTGAAGGAGAAGTTATTAATGGTGAAGACGAGTTCAGCTAAGCGGACAAGGGTGTCAGTGAAGGGGGACTGGTCGGGCCTGGGGGACAGGAAGAAGCAGAGGTCCGTTAGGTCATCTGTTTGGGGATTACAAGGATACAGGGATTGGAGGTCCATGGTGACGATGAGGTGTTGGGGACCAGGAAATTGGAAGTTCTGGAGGAGTTGGAGGGCGTGGGTGGTATCATGGACATTGGTGGGGATTAGCTGGACCAAGGCGGGGAAAATGGAGTCCTGATAGTTGGAGATAATTTCGGTGGGGCAGGAGCAGGCAGAGACAATGGGTTGACCAGGGCCGACAGGTTTGTGGATTTTGGGAAGGAGATAGAAGCGGGCGGTGCAGGATTAGGGAACAATGAGGTTGGAGGCTGTGAGTGGGAGGTCACCTGAGGTGATGAGGTTGAGGATGGTCTGGGAGATGATGTATTGGTGGTCAGGGGTGGGGTCATGATCAAGGAGTCAGTAGATGGAGGTGTCAGAGAGCTGGCATCTGGTCTCAGCAATGTCGAGGTCTGTGTGCCATTCTACAAATGTGCTTCCCTTGTCCGTGGGTTTTATAGTGAGGTGAGGGTTGGAGACAAGGGAGCGGAGGGCTGTATGTTCTGCAGGGCTGAGGTTGGAATGGGTGAGAGGGGTGGAGAGGTTGAGGCAATTGATGTCTCAATGGCAGTTGGAGATGAAGAATTCGAGGGAGGGTAGGAGGCCTGGGAATGGTGTCCAGAAGGAGGGGGTGTGCTGGCGGTGGGAGAAGGGGTCAGTAGAGGGAGGATTTCAGATAATAACCATTTAAGCTGGAAATCATAGCCAAGCAATTAAAGATGCTAATAGTTTATCTAAATGACGCAGCACATTCCCTCAACATCCTCTCGTTGAGGCAAGTACCTTGCATTTGTTCAACACTGAAAAATCTTCCCTGTGTAATTCAGTAAATTTAACCAGAATTTGATAAATTCAAATTCAGCTGAAATTTGGCACGTAAAATGTGACTCAAAATCTGGGCATGACTTTGGTCTTGTGTAATGGGTAGCACCAATGCCTGTGCCAGAGGTCTGATTCAATTCCAATCTCTGAATCTATGATAATGTCACTGGCTCTGGACCAGAAGTTCTGGATACAACTCCTGCCAGCCACAGAGGTGTGTCACAGCCTCTCAGAACAGGTTGATGAGCAAATATACGGGACAGTCATATTGTAGATTCAGGGGCCATTGCAGTGTGGTGGCCTTCACCTTTGGACCAGAGGCCTCAATTCAAATCCCCCAGCAGTGTTTCATAAAATGTCTAAACAAGTTGGTGAAATTTTTTCCAGAATTGTGGCTTGATTGAGAAGGACCAGTGTTGAATTTCAGAATTCAGGCCCGGGATAACAGAAAGCACAGCCATTCGTGTTGATTGGAGTAAAATGTGCATCTGATATATGTTTATAAAAACATGAAGGGCATAGATAGGGTGAATAGTCAGGGTCTTTTTCTAGAGTATGGGGAGTCAAACATTAGAAGGCACAGGTTTATGGAACAACGGGAAAGATTTAAAAAACCATACGAATGAACTTCCAGATAAAGTGCTGGAGGCTTGTGAAAACACCATTTCAAAGGATGGGTATATGTATTGGAAGGGTCCAGAGGAATGTAGGCCAAACGCTGGCAAATGGGATGAGATTAATTTCGGCTACCTGGGCAGCATGGACATGTGGACCAAGGGATTTGTTCCCATACTGTACATCTTTATGATTCATTCATTTGCTCGGGATCTCTTTGTAATCTTGGATAACCTTGTCTGTCCATTGTTCATATAATCTCAGTGTCATCCGTAAACTTGCTAACCTTGCCTTCTATAATTTTCATCTGAATCATTCATTTAAATGACAACCAAAAGTAAATCTAGCACTGACCCCTGTGGATCACCACAAACCACAGGATTCCCGTCTGAAGGACAATCCTCCATGACCACCCTGTCTCCTGCCATAAAGCAGGAACACACACACACACACACACACACACACACACACACACACACACACACACACACACACACACACACACACACACACTCACACACACATGGACACGCACACGCACACGCGCATGCACTTGCACACATGCACACAGCCGTGGAGATAGATACATTCTGATGAATAAGCAGTTCAAGGGTTATGGTGAGAAGGCAAGGGAATTGTTTTGAGAAATATGTCAAGCATAATCGAACAGCAGAGCAGACTCAATGGGCCAGATGGCAAATTCTGCTCCAATTTCTTAAACTGTCTGGTCTGAAGGTATTGGGAATATTTCGAGGAGGTAATTTGCTGTGTGGCTGACGCACTTTAAGGAGCCTCCCAATTAAGACTGAGGTACGAATATATCTTTCTCTCTAACATTGTGCTGTCTGTGGTGTTCTCATCCCCAGGGAATAGTGAACACTGGGTTAGTGAAGATATTCAAGGCGGAGCTCAACTGACCTTTAACGGACAAGAGAGTCCATTTTTGGGAATAAACAGGAAAAGTGTGTTCAGCCACAAACAGATCAGCCATGATCTTTCTAAATTAAGCAGCAGGCTCGAGGGTCCAATTGGCCAACTGCAGCTCGTATCCTGTTTGTTGTTGTCTCACTCCTCCCTTCAAAGCTGTTGCAGAGGAAAAGGATGTCCCCATTCAAACAGTCATGGTTGTTATCATAGAGACACAGAGATATACAGCATGAAAACAGAGCTTTCGCTCCAACTCATCCACGCCATCCAGATATCCTAAATAAATCTGGGCCCATTTGCCAGCATTTGGTCCATTCCTCTCTAAACCATTCAGAAACATATACCCATCCTGATGCCATTTAAATGTTGTAATTGTACCAGCCTCCACCACTTCCTCTGGCAGCTCATTCCATAAACACACCACCCTCTGCATGAAAATGTTGCCCCTTAAGTCCCTTTTAAACCTTTCCCCTCTCCCCTTAAAGCAGTGCCCTCTCGTTTTGGACTCCCCCACCCCAGGGAAATAACCTTGGCTGTTTACACTCCTGTGTCCCTTATGACTTTGCAAACGTCTGTAAGGTCACTCATCAAAGACTTTTTATTTTATTGTGTACCAATTGTGGCAACGTTTTCACACAGCACCCACAGCCAAAAATGAAATTAACCAGAAGCTTAACTATATTTGTGATGTTCTTAAAGGGACAGATGTTAACCAGACTGATAGGAAACCTCCCCTTCTCCTCGATATATTTCTGGAGAAAATTGAACACCTGATTGAGAGGGCAGACTAGATTTATTGCTGCATCTAAAAGACAGCATTTCTGACCTTACAGCATTCTACTCAAATGTCAGTCTATATCCTGTGCTTGTTTTTTAAACACTCAAGGATCAAAATCATTGACAGTACAACCTCGGCCTGATGATCTGACAACAAATGGCCCTAATGGTGTAATGCTGAGCTCAGATACTTCTCGACAACCAGCTACACACCACAGGAGAGGCCCTGCAACCTTTCCCAGCTGCTACACAGCGAGTCCTGGTTCACTAACAAGAAATGCAGAATATAGATAATTATTTAGTTTCAGGTTGGAAAGCAGCGATTAATGGAATTCCTCAAGAAATGTTGTGAGTTCATCAACAGTTTACAATCCAGATTAATGATGTTGATGAAGGGCTGATAGGATTGGAGCTCAATGTGCTAGTACAGCATTATAGTCACCCAATAAGATGACAAGTGGAGGGAGGTGATCTACACTGGTGTGTAGACAGGGGGTGTTTGGGAGCAAACTTCCAGCAATGCAAATAAAACAGTAGAGTGTGGGTTGTGGGACATTTGTGTTTTGGGGAAAGGATAAAACAGCAGTAAATTATACGACTGGAGAAGTAACAACAGAGATTGGTGCTACTGAGTGATTTGTGTGTCCTGGGACAGAAATCATATAAAGTTAGTTTGAAGATGTCACAAGCAATTTGCAAAGTAAATGGAATAGTGCTGTTTCTTGAAAAGGGTGCTGGGTATGATGTTAGGCATGTTTCTCTGCTTCTGTACAGAGCATTGCTGAGAATCCATCTCATGCTCTGTCTGCAGTCATGATGCCTGAAACTAAAAAAAAAATCACAATGGCCTTTGAAACTTTTCAAAGATGGTTCTCTATACACTGTCCTGTGATGAAGGCATTATATTATGGAGGATTAATAGTTTAATTCTGAGAACCAGAAATATTCTTGACTATATAGGAACTTGAGGAGAGTGTAAATGGTGAATACCTGACGGATAATTTGTCTTGATTGGGAGAATACAACTGGGGAAATAATTTAAAAAATAAAACAGATTCTAAAGAAGGTTCACTTGACCTGAAGCATTAATTCTAATTTCTCTTCATAGATGCTGCCAGGCTGCTGACCTTTTCCACTAATTTCTGTATTTCGTTCGGAATAAGACACATTCATTTTAATATAGATGTTGTGAAGACATCTAGACTTGTTATTTTTAAATTATACAGGCACATATAAACATGTCTTTAAATCAAGTCGGCCCTTTTGTTGCTCAGGAAATGACGCTGTGTATGACAGCAGCAATGATGCACCAACATGGAGCAGGGAATGTGATGGAAACTAATAGCTCGGACAATGTTCAAGAGGACCTCACATGTTCATGTTGGGGGTTGGATAGCATTATTGCGCGATTCAACTCAGAGAGGAGAAAAGAAACGCAACCTACCTGAAAAGCAACAGCCTATCGCTTCCTCTCTATTTCCTTGTTCCTCATTGCATCAATGTATGAGAGCTGAAAACGCACCAATCATCATTACCACTCATGGAGGATTCATGATGAGGATTAAGTGGAATCTCCCACTGCCTGTAGCAAAGGGAATTCAGCCAAATCTAACAGTTCGAGGAAATAATCCCATTGCCAACAACTTGTGCGAGCAGAATAAATTTGGAAGCAGAATAATTTGGGACAATCTCTCACATTTTTCCTTTTATCATGAGTTCAACTGTTACGTGGACAAAGTTCTTTTAAATTAATATTTCAGTTTGTCATCAAATATACGTGTGTGTGTGTGTGTGTGTGTGCGTGTGTGCGTGTGTGTGTGTGTGCATGTGTGTGTGTGTGTGTGTGTGTGTGTGTGTGTGTGTGTATGTGTGTCTTTCTTCTTTGCATCATAGTTTGAGTAAAATTGGTTTGGTCATAAATATGTCATTTTAGCAGATTAAAGAAAACTGTCTGACTCTTTCCTTACACTGACCCTGACCCAGTCTGAGACCTATATTATCAGCCACATCTCCAACCTGGCTACGTTTAAAATTTGTAGTGATCAGGGGAGAGGTGGGACTGGAAAAGGAAACACTGTCCCGGCAAGCCAGTACGCCAGAGACCATTGAGCTTGACATGAGAGCTGGGTAAGTTGTTGGAGGCGATTCTGAGGGATAGGAATTACATGCATTTGGAAAGGGTAGAAGTGAATAGGGATAGTAAACATTGCTTTGTGCAGTGTAAATCACATCTCCCTAACTTGATTATTTTGAAGAGGTGATAAAGAAGGTTGATGAAGGCAGTGTGGCAGACATTTTCCAAATCGGCATCAGGAAGGTGTTCCATAACGTTCCAAACGGTAGACAGATTAGCAATGGGTAATCACATGGGATCCAGGGGGAGCTAGTCAATTGAATTCAAAATTGGCTTGAAGGTGGAGGATTGTTTTACAGACTGGAGACCATCGACCTGCGGTGTACCGCAAGTATCAGTGCTGAGTTCACTGCTTTCCATCATTAATATAAAGGATTTGGATGTGAATATCAGAGACATGGTTAGTAAGTTTACAGGTGACATTAAAAAGTGGTGCCGTGGACAGTGGTGAAGTTTATCTCAGTGTGCAATGGAACATTGATCAGATGGGCCAATGGGCCAAGGTGTGGCTGATGGAGTTTAATTTAGATAAATGAGAGGTTTTGCGTTTGGTAGAGTAAAGCAGGGCAGGACTTTGGGCCCCACAACTCAGGAATGACATACTAGCTCTGGAGCATCTCCAGCGGAGATTCACACGGATGATCCCTGGAATGGTACGTTTAACGTATGATGAACAGCTAAGGATCCTGGGATTGTACTCATCAGAGTTTAGAAGGTTGAGGGGAGACCCAATAGAAACTTACAAAATAATGGATGGCTTAGAAGGGGTGCACGCTAGGAAGTTGTTTCTGTTAGGCAGGAGACTAGTGGAGACTAAGTTGTTTCTGTTAGGCGGGAGGAGAGCGAGGGCCAGACAGAGAGAGCGCCAGGAGGCTGTCGGGAATGTAACGTTTTTTATTCCCACTTTAAAAAGCTTACCTCGAGCGGGGGTCGCCTTCATGTACTTGGGCAGGAAAAAGAGTGGAAGGGCGATAGTCATCGGGGATTCAATTGTAAGGGAAATAGATAGGCGGTTCTGCGGTGGAAAACGGGACTCCCAAATGGTATGTTGCCTCCCAGGTGCACGGGTCAGGGATGTCTCCGGTCGGCTGCAGAACATTCTGAAGGGGGAGGGTGAACAGCCAGTTGTCGTGTTGCATATAGGCACCAACGATATAGGCAGAAAATGGGATGAGGTCATCCAAGCAGAATTTAGGGAGTTAAGAGCCAAGTTAAAAAGTAGGACCTCAAAGGTAGTAACCTCAGGATTGCTACCCGTGCCACGTGCTAGTCAGTGCAGAAACGAAAGAACAGCTAGGATGGATGCGTGGCTTGAGAGATGGTGTAGGAGGGAGGGGTTCAGATTTTTGGGACTTTGGAACCGGTTCTGGAAAACGTTGAACTATTACAAATTGGATGGTCTACAGCTGAGCCAGACTGGAACCAATGTCTTTGGGGATACTTTTGCTAATGCTGTGGGGGAGGGTTTAAACTAATGTGGCAGGGGGATGGGAACCAAATATTGGACAGAAAAGAGGTAGGAACGAAAGCCTGTAAGGAACTAGTTAATGGAGTCAGTGTGACTAAAGGGAACAGTAGTCGGGGAGCAGATGATGAACACAAAGTGACAGGTGGTCTGAGGTGCATTTGTTTTAATGCGAAAGGTGTAGTTGATAAGGCAGATGAGCTTTGGGCTTGGATCAGTACCTGGGAGTATGATGTTATTGCTATTACTGAGGCTTGGTTGAGGGAAGAGTATGATTGGCAACTAGTTGTCCCAGGATATCGATGCTTCAGTGGGGTTAGAGAGGGAGGTAAAAGGGGTGGACGAGTTGCAGTACTTGTCATGTCAAAGACGATAACACAGCCGTACTGAAGGAGGGCCCCATGGAGGACTCAAGCAATGAAGCAATATGGGTAGAACTCAGAAATAGGAAGGATGCAGTAACAATGTTGGGGCTGTACTACAGGCCTCCCAACAGCGAGCGTGAGATAGAGGTACAAATATGTAAACAGATAATGGAAAGTTGGAGGAGAAACAGGCTGGTGGTGATGGGAGATTTTAATTTTCCCAACATTGACTGGGATTCACTCAGTGTTAGGGGTCAAGATGGAGCAGAATTTGTAAGGAGTGTCCAGGGGGGTTTTCTAGAGCAGTATGTATGTAGTCCAACTCGGGAAGGGGCCATACTGGACCTGGTGCTGGGGAATGAACCTGGCCAGGTGGTTGATATTACAGTAGGGGACTACTTTGGAAATAGCGACCACAATTCCGTAAGTTTTACAATACGCATGGACAAGGATGGTAGTGGTCCTAAAGGAAGAGTACTAAACTGGGAGAAGGCTGACTATACCAAGTTTCCGGAGGATGTGGGGAATGTAGATTGGGAGAAACTGTTTTTTGGTAAATCCACATTTGGTGTGTGGGAGGCTTTTAAGGAGAGGTTGATTAGCGTGCAGGAGAGACATGTTCCTGTGAAAATGAGGAATAGAAATGGCAAGATGAAGGAACCATGGATGACAATTGAAATTGTGAGACTAGCCAAGAGCAAAAAGGAAGCATACATGAGGTCTAGGCAACTGAAGACTGGCGACGCTTTGCAAGAATATCGGGAATGCAGAGCGAATCTGAAACGAAGGATTAAGTGGGCTAAGAGAGGACATGAGATATTGCTGGCAAACATGGTTAAGGAAAATCCCAAAGCCTTTTATTCATATGAAAAGAGCAAGAGGGTAACTAGAGAGAGGATTAGCCAGCTTAAGGACAAAGAAGGAAAGTTATGTGCTGATTCAGAGAAAATGGGTGACATTCTTAACGAGTATTTTGCCTCGGTATTCACCAAGGAGAGGGACATGACAGATGTTGAGGTTAGGGATAGATATTTGCTTACTCTAGGTCAAGTTGACATCAGGAAGGAGGAAGTGTTGGGTATCCTAAAATTCATTAAGCTGGAGAAGTCCCCTGGTCTGGATGGTATCTATCCCAGGTTGCTGAGGAAAGCGAGAGAGGAAATAGCCCGGGCCTTAACAAATATCTTTGCAGCATCTTTAGACACAGGTGAGGTCCCGAGGGCTGGAGACGTGGTAATGTTGTCCACTTGTTTAAGAAGGGCAGCAAGGATAATCCAGGAAATTATTGACTGGTGAGCCTGACATCAGTGGAAGGGAAGCTGCTGGAGAAGATACTGAGGGATAGGATCTATTCCCATTTGGAAGAAAATGGGCATATCAGTGACAGGCAACATGGTTTTGTGCAGGGAACATCATGTCTTACCAACTTAATAGTATTCTTTGAGGACGTGACAAAGTTGATTGCTGAGGGAAAGGCTGTAGATGTCATATACATGGACTTCAGTAAGGCGTTTGATAAGGTTCCCCATGGCAGGCTGATGGAGAACGTGAAGTCACATGGGGTCCAGGGTGTGCTAGCTAGATGGATAAAAAACTGGCTAGGCAACGGGAGACAGAGAGTTGTAGTGGAAGGGCGTTTCTCAAACTGGAGACCTGTGACCAGTAGTGTTCCACAGGGATCTGTGCTGGGACCACTGCTGTTTGTGATATATTTAAATGACTTGGAGGAAGGTGTAGGTGGTCTGATCAGCAAGTTTGCAGATGACACTAAGATTGGTGGAGTAGCAGATAGTGAAGGGGACTGTCAGAGATTACAGCAGAATATAGATAGACTGGAGAGTTGGGCAGATAAATGGCAGATGGAGTTCAATCTGGGTAAATGCAAGGTGATGCATTTTGAAAGATCAAATTCAAGTGCGAACTATACAGTAAATGGAAAAGTCCGAGGGAAAATTGATGAACAGAGAGATCTGGGTGTTTCAGTCCATTGTTCCCTGAAAGTGGCAACACAGGTCAATAGGGTGGACAAGAAGGCATATGGCATGCTTTCCTTCATTGGACGGGGTAATGAGTGCAAGAGTTGGCAGGTCATGTTGCAGTTGTATAGGACTTTGGTTTGGCCACATTTGGAGTACTGTGTACAGCTCTGTTTGCCATATTACCAAACGAATGTGAATGCTTTGGAGAAGGTGCAGAGGAGATTCACCAGGAAGTTGCCTGGTATGAAGGGTGCTAGCTATGAAGAGAGGTTGAGTAGATTAGGATTATTTTCATCAGAAAGACAGAGATTGAGGCGGGACCTGATTGAGGTCTACAAAGTCATGAGGGGTATAGACAGGGTGGGTAGCAAAAAGCTTTTTTCCCAGAATGGGGGACTCAATTACTAGGGGTCATGAGTTCAAAGTGAGAGGAGGAAAGTTTTAGGGAGATATGCGTGGAAAGTTCTTTGCACAGAGGGTGGTGGGTGCTTTAAATGCGTTGCCAGCGGAGGTGGTAGACGCAGACACGTTAGCGTCCTTTAAGATATATTTGGACAGGCATATGGATGGGCAGGGAGAAAATGGACCCAGACCGTTAGAAAATAGATGACATGTTAGACAGAGGATCTTCTGGATGTGAGTGTGCTCGCTGAGCTGGAAGGTTAGTTTTCAGACGTTTCATCGCTATTCTAGGTAACATCATCAGTGAGCCTCCGATGAAGCGCTGGTGTTATGTTCCACTTTCTTTTGATCTGTTTCGGTTTCTTTGGGTTGGTGATGTCATTTCCTGTGTTGGTGATGTCATTTCCCGTTCTTTTCCTCAGAGGATGGTACATTGGCTCCAAATCAATGTGTTTGTTGATGGAGTTCCGGTTGGAATGCCATGCTTCTAGAAATTCTCGTGCGTGTCTCTGTTTGGTTTGACCCAGGATGGATGTGTTGTCCAAATCAAACAGGACAAATGGACAATCAAATGGACAAACAGGCAGAAAGCTAGCCACCAGGGTACATGAACATCAACTAGCCACAAAACGACATGACCCACTATCACTAGTATTCTTACATACCGATGAGGAAGGACACCACTTTGATTGGGACAACACATCCATCCTAGGACAAGCCAAACAGAGACATGCACGAGAATTCCTCGAAGCATGGCATTCCAACTGGAACTCCATCAACAAACACATTGATTTGGAGCCCATCTACCATCCTCTGAGAAAAAGAACAGGAAATGACATCACCAACACAAGGAAACCTAAACAGATAAATAGAAAGCGGGACATAACACCAGTGCTTCATCGGAGACTCACTGATGATGTTACCTAGAATGGTGACGAAACGTCTGAAAACTAACCTTCCAGGTCAGCGAGCAAAGTCACATCCAGAAACTCAACTTGAGCTACAAATCTTCTCAAAACTCGCTAACAGATGATCTTGATTGGCGTAGGCTTGGAGGGCCGGAGGGCCTGTTCCTGTGCTGTAATTTTCTTTGTTCTTTGTTCTTTGACCCATGGGCACTGCCTTAAAATTAGAGGCGACAAATTTTAAACTGAAATGAGATGAAATTTCTTCAGCCAGCGAGTGGTGGGCTTGTGGAATTCATTGCCACTGAGTGCAGTGGAGGCCAGGACGTTGGATGCCTTCAAGGCAGAGATCGACAAATTCTTGATCTCACAAGGAATCAAGGGCTACAGGGAGCGTGCAGGGAAGTGGAGTTGAAATGCCCATCAGCCATGATTTAAAAGGCAGAGTGGACTTGATGGGCCAAATGGCCTTACTTCCACTCCTATGTCTTATAGACTTCTGGTCTTATACAGTTAATGTTGGGGCCCTGGGGACTGTTGCTGAATAAAGAGACCTTGGCTGCACTCACATAGTTCCTTCAAAGTGGAGTAGCATGTGAGACAGGGTAGGGAAGGACACATTTGCCATGATTGCCCTAATCAGTCAGGGCATTGGGTATAGGGGTTGGGATGGCATGTTGCTCCTGTACAAGACATTGATGAGGTCACTTTAAGAATACTGCGCACATATCGATTGGCTCTGCTAAAGGAAGAAAGTTGTTATTTTTGAGAGGGCGCAGAAAAAAGATTTACAAGGATGTTCCTCGACTGGAGGGTTTGAACTGTAGGGAGAGGCCGAATAGTTTGAAAGGTTTTCCCCTGGAGTGTCAAAGCCTGAGGGCTGACATGACAGATTTTTTATAAAATTTCAATTCCATGAATATTCTGAATAACCAAGGTCCATTTCTCAGGGGGAGGGGTGGCCAAAAGTCAAGTGCTAAGTTCAAAGCTGAGAGGGGAACAACTTCGAAGTGAACTTACAAAGATCAAAAAACAAAGAAAATTCAGCCCTCCAAGCCTGGTCAAGCCCAGGCAGGTGGGACTAGGATAGTTTGGGATTATGTTTGATATGGACTGGTTGGACTGAAGAGCTGTCTGACCCTGTAATTCTTTCACTAGCTCTATTCCCACCTCCATGTATTCTCTGGGGCATACCAGAGCAAAGTACCAAACTTCAGATCAATTAGTTTTGAGCAATTCCTCTTTATTAATTCTAATCTCGCACAGTTTCTCATTTTCACAGTCACTGTCCTGTAGAATTTCTGGAAGGTTTTCTGTATCATCTTCTGTGGAGACAGAATTAATGTATTTCACTCAACAGTGGGTCAGTGGGGTTGGGGTGAAGAGAGACGGCCTCTGTCACCAAGTGAATACATCGGAGCACTGCACTTAGGAGATGATGGACATGGCACCCACTCCTGCTCGGAGAGTTCTAGAATCTAAACAGTTCAGTGAAACTGTCATTTGATGACCATCGATGGGTTATGCTGAAACCAGTGACACAAAGCCGTGACCACCTCATTTTCGAATCAATCTGTCTTCACACTTTGCAACTGGCATAGGTCCAGGTAGAGACAAGAATCAGTCTCCAGTCAAAATTTTAGTAACTGCAAGTGTGTCCAGAAGAGAACTGCAACTGGAAAGGAGCAGATTATGATTTATTTATAAACAGCACTGAGGCAGAAGTGAAGACTGGGGATATTATTGGTGATAAAGTGAATATTATGATACAGATCAGCACAGGGCAAAATGGGCCAAAGGTGGCTATGAATACTTTTCTTCATCCTCAGATGTTTGTAAGTGAAGCCATGGCATTAGAATTGAGTTTGTGACTGATAGTGAATACAATAGTTTCCATCTTTGTCAAATACAGAAAATAGAAGTCGAGGTGCTGTTCACAAAGTCTTACAGAATTAATAAATGGAAAGACACAGAGAAACTTACCAGGAACACCAACAAAAGTGAGAATGAGACAGTAACCTGCTTGAATAATTATCAGGACAGCTTCTATTCGCAATGTTAATCGTATCCAATTGAATGTAAGCCAGTCAAGGCCATCAGATAAACTCCTGTCCATTATTGGAATATTCCAATCTATTCCTCTCAAATTCTGGTGCGTTGTCGTAACTTTCCACTCCATTGTTCTCACATTCTGATCCAATATTGGAACATCCCAATCTGCTGGTCACAGATTCTGATCTCGCTCCTCTCTGGAACTGCTGATCACAATCGTATTGAGGATGACACAGCCACTGATACTATTTGATAACACATTGAAAGAAACCACTTATTAATAGAAGCGGGAAACCCTCCAGTGACACAGTCAGTATCCATGGGGACAGACATTAATTTGATTCACGGAACAAACAGTTCCAGTTAACCCCTTTCACTACAACACTTTAAATGTAACATAAATACCTGTTCTGGGTGGGAAGTTGACATTGCCTGCTATTGGTCTTTGTGCTCATCTCCAATTACTCTCACACTATTAGACATAAAGGGGAAAGGTGAAGATTTCTTTTCACAGGCTCGATGACTCTACTGTGTTATCCACATGAGGCGTTCGGTGCAACCACATTCCTAAGAGCCATTCAAGAGGTTGTCACTGCGCTGAAGCCTCCTCCACTATAAGTGCCAATGTAAGCCCTGTCTCTGGACACAATTGCCCTGAAGAAAGACAGGAAATGCTGAACTTTCCTCTCATTTCCCTGGTAAGGCAACATTTTATCTTTAACACAATACATTCAATAATTTGCCTCTAAAGTTGCAATCATTTTTTCACGGTTTATACACATTTTCTTTCCCGTTTCCTTTGGCCTTAGCTTAAAAGTTAGCATTACATTTCCAATTGCTGTATTTATTGGGATTAAAGAGTCAGAGACAGCATCTATGTGACTGGTTAGCAACCAGAAAGGAATTGGAGAATAGGAAATGCAGACTGGGCAGGAGTAAAGCGATATCCCCCAGACACCAATATCTTCTTCTAGTCAAAATAAAATAAAGTGCAGAGAAGGAAAAAGAATATCCTTGTCTAAAGGAATGGTGAGTGACGATGTAAACAAAACACAATAGTTTGGAATAGAGGAGAAATGATTTGATATGTACTCGGTCAGTGTGTGCAGATAGAAAAGACTGTTCAGGTATGCACAAGACATGCAGAGTTAATAATTGAGACATAGTTCACAAAATATGATGCAGACGATGTACGAAATTTATAAAACATTTAAACATTGTTTGATTGTCAGCTGATGTGTTCTGTTCCCATTCTCTCAAGAATTTCCCCTCTCTGGGTTTCCATGCTCTCCTCTCTCATTCTTATCAGTTTGTCTGTTATAAATTCCTGCTGCGTGTGTCCCACCTTATTTCAATTAATTAACACACGACACGGAAACAAATATACTGACCTGCTGGGTTCTGTCAATGGCTGGCGTCTGTCATATTAGTGTAGATAAAAGTTCTGGCATCAGACAGAGAATGCGAACATATCACTCTGTTGCACATTCGTTATACTGAGCAACACTGCACACAGAAATTGCCAGAGTAGCGAAGTACATTTACTTCTGTCAACAATCTATTTTTCTCTATTTTTACACCTCTTAATCCATACTCCCTCTCTGTTTCAGTCTCCCTCTCTATTTATATCTTGTTAATAAATCCTCCAATAGTGCCCGGTATCACATCTCTCAAACCTCCCTCTTTCAGTTAGATCTGTTGCTCATTTGTGATTATAATTGAGGAACATCACCACAAAGGAGGAAGGAAGTTGCCAGAGTTGATAGGAAGGGAAGCCGAGCAGGGAAAACAGTGCAGCAGCAATGGCAGGAGTTTCTTGGGATAATTCGAAGGCACATTTTAAATTCCTCCCAAGGGAGAAGAAGCATACTCAGGGAGGACAAGGCAGCTGTCGGTAATACAGGAAGTCAGGGACAGCATAAGAGCAAAAGAGAAAGCGTTCAAGTGGTGAAGACTATTGGAAATCCAAAGGATTAGTAAGACTTGAAACTCCATCTTAGGGGAAATGATAAAAACAATAGGGAGGAGAAGATGAAATATGATGGCAAGCTTGTTAATAATATAAAAGAAGATTGCAAGAGGTCTTTAGATATATAACAAGGAAGAGAGGGAAACATGACCAAACACGGGACTGCTGGAAATGAGGCTGGAGTAGTTATGGGAAACATAGAAATGGTGGTGTATCTGAAGAGGGACTTTGCATCAGTCTTCAGGGTGGAAGACACCAGCAGCCAGCCAGAACATAAAGCGAATCAGAGGCAGAGGTAAATGAGGTGACCATCAGTAAGGAGAAGGTGCTGGGGAAGCTGAAAGATTTGAAGGTAGATAAATTAACCAGATCAGATGGACTGTGCGCCATAGTTCTAAGGAGATAGCAGACAAGTTTGTTTGGCTTTGCTGGTGATCTTTCAGGAATCGCTGGAGTCAGAGAGGGTCCCAGAAGACTGGCAAATATCACCCCGCTGTTTAAAGAGAGAGAGACACAGAAATCAGGAAATTATAGGTGATGGGGCAATGAAAAATATTTTGAATAAGGCTGAGTGGATCCTTAGTTTTATGAGTAGAGATCCAGAGTATAAAAGCAGGGAAGTGGTGGAGTATATTGAAACAATATTTGATTAAGCTACAGCATGACAAGGGTTAAATTTATAAATCGTATTACAAACAGAAGACTTGAAAGTGCAGTTGAAATGAAGGAAATCGGTTTAAAGCATACAGGAGCGCACATGACAAACAAATTGTTGCCCAGACCCTGTCGCTAAGGATGTCAGGAACTGCCTGTGAGTAAATTGAGTTTAAAAAAGTCTGAAAAGCACAATGAAAGCTGTTGCTGCAGAGGTCCCGATGTACAACAATGTCATCAATATTGAAGATGAAATAAAGCCGGTTATTTGAAAAGATCGCACTTATTCCTCCTTCCTCAGCAACCCAAAACACACCTTCCAGGAGAACCAGCATTTCACTTGTACTCTTTCAATCCAGTCTACTGTCATTGCTGCTCACAATGCTGCCTGCTTTACACTGGCAAGACCAAAGAGAGACTGCTTTGCCAAACACTTCCACTCTGTCTGTAGGAATAAACCTAACCTTCTTGTTGCTTCCAATTTCGATACTATACCTTGTTCTCATGCTAACGTTTCGATCCTGGGTTCCTGCAAAGCTTCAACGCAGGGCATCCCAAGCTCGAGTTACACCTCATTTTACGCTTTGAGCTTTCTAGCTTGTAGGCTTTAATATTCAATTCCATAACTTCACAGCCTGACACCATTGGGAATGTTCTCCATTTTTTGTACGTTCTCCCTCCCGGCGTCCGTGTGACCTTGTCATGTTTGTTTAACTTGCACTCAATGGAAAGAAACCATCTTCCCCCATTCACACCTGCATTTACTCCCATTTTGCATCTGTTTCTCTTTCACCACAACTAAATGTCCATTTGTCTTTTGCACTGTACACCACACCCTCTGTTTTCTGTCACTCCTCCTGCACATCTGTCAAGGTACTTTTTCAATCCTTTTCAGTTCTGAAAAAGGCTCACGCTGGACTTGAAATCTTAATTCTGTTTCTCCATCTCCACAGATGCATCCAGACTTGCTGAGTTTCTCCAGAAATGAATCAGCACAAAATAAATTTTCAACAAAACATAGAACTGTGGACACTGGAAATCTGAAACAAAAACAAAAATTGCTGATGAAACTGAGAGCTTTGAAGAAGTGTCACCGGATCTGACAGATTAACTTTGCTTTCAATCCACAGATGCTGCCAGACCTGCTTAGTTTCTT